>NC_056729.1:1582297880-1582597880 GCF_019279795.1 Protopterus annectens
ATTAAATTGTTCAAGGCTAGTCTGGGCAATTTGTTGGCCTATAGAAAAGTCTTTGTATTGTAGTTAGCTAACGACTAGGTGATGTGGCGTTTCTAATCAGTTTAATTCTGATGGCTAGGCAATACTGTGTCCTTTTGTTAACATTTATTGCAAATTTGGCTATTTTATGATAACATTGCTTAAGTTTGAACAGTCGTGACACTTGAAGGTCAGTGAAGACTGGGAATGTGTAGTGGAGAAACAGCAGTAAGAAAGTCAGTGACATAGGTTTTTACTTTGTATAATGTACCTAGTTGTTGATGAGTTTTTTTAGCACGTGATACATGGAGATTCATTTCAAATGGTCAGTAAAGATGGCATCCAGTAATTTTGTGTGGTTTACTTGCTGTGTTGCTGGCATAGATCATAGTGAATATTGCTAATTTGGAAGAGATGTATTTTAGGGTGAAAAGCAGTAATTTATTTTAGGGTTTATTAGTAGTTGTGAATTATTTAGCTACATTTCATTTGACAAGAAGGATTGTATTGTAAGGCCTTGAAGCGGAGAGAGAGAGAGATTTGGCAGATCAGATTATGGTCAAGTCATCAGCATAATGAACTAGGTTAGCATTTTTTTGTCGTAGTGGTGAGATCATTAATGAATATGCTGAAATGTATGGGGCTTAGTATAGATCCTTGTAGGACACTAATCATTATTAGCAGGAAGGTGGAGAAATAATTTTTCCATTTAACTACTTGTACTCTGTTTAAGAGGTAGCTGTGGAACCATTACAGTGAAGGGTTTGTGAGCCCTAAGAATGAGAATTTATGTAAGTGTTTCTGGTGGGAAACAGTATCAAAAGCTTTTCCTAGTTCTAGCAAGATGGTGGAAACTAGGCTTCGGGTGTTGACAGTACTAACAAAATTCAGAAAAGCAGTAGTTTGCTGTGATAAGGATGGAAACTGTGCTGGTTTTGTATTAAGATAGTTGAAAAGTTGTGTATAAATACATTTTTCTAATATTTTTAATAGGGGAGATAAAATGCCACATGGCTTACAGTTTAAAACATCTGTATTGATTCCACCCTCATGCAGTAGAATAATTAATTATTTTTTTCTATATTTTCTGATATGAATCGATTTATCAGAACTGAAACAGGAGATGCAATAGTTTCAGCTGTTTTTTAAGATATTTTCTTAGTAGATTGTCAGGGACATTTGTTGTGGGGGTGTTCATTTCCTTTTAAAAAAGGCTACAAGAACCTTTACTTTTTACGTCAAAAGCAACAAAGGTGTTTATGATTTTTTTTTTTTTTTTACTCAGCTGCTCTTACTGTAACTGTCTTAGTTGCTCTTCTGCGTGCTATCTGTTCAGTTGCTCTTACTCTGCACTTATTACTGCTTGTTAGTAGCCTCCTGTTCGATTCTCAGATAGAGCGTCTTCTGTGTGGAGACATGCGTGAATGGGCGTACCTTCGTTGAAGGTTGTGCATCAGGGCCGGCAACTCGGCGCGTAAAAATCTACTGCCAATCATTAGCGGACCGGAGTTCCGCTGTGGCGACCCCTAACCGGGAATAGCCGAAAGACACAACAAGTAGCCTTCTAATTTACTGCCTTCTGCACTTGTTTTTTAGTCATTTGTTAATTTAATTGTATTTAATTGAACTGTATTTGCCGTAGTCTTGCTACACACTCGGGTGTGTTAGCCTGCACTACAATTTGAATTGTATTTACTGCTGTTTTAGCTGCTTTTCTGTAACAAAAAAAAAATTCTAAGCTTGTTTCCTGCCTTTCCTGTAACTAGTCAAGTCCAGATACAGACTTGCTGCATCCAGGACTGTTGGTAATCTTCTGAGCCCCCCAAGCCTTTCTGTGTTGGAGGGAAACATTCTAGCTTATCAGTGGGAGTGGTAAGCACTAGGTAGCCTATCTACCACGGGAAGAGTGGGTTTTGGCCCTGAAATTGTAGTTCATTGGCCATTTGGGCAGTTTTTCCATCTCTTTCTACTTTCTGGTTAAAAGCCTATTTTGCGTTTGGTCCCTGCCTTTCCTATAACTAGTGTAGTCCAGGTACAGATTTGCTGTATCCAGGACTGTTGGTAAGCTTCTGAGCCCCCCAAAGCCCTTCTGTGTTGGAGAGAAGCCTTCTAGCTTATCAGTGGGAGTGTTAAGCACTAGGTAACCTATCTACCACAGGAGGAGTGGTTTCTGGCCAGAAATTATAGTTTATTGGCCCTTTGGGAAGCTTTTCCATCTCTTTCAACTTTCTAATGTAAAAGTCTGTGTTTGCTCTTGTTTCCTGCCTTTCCTGTTACTAGTCTAGTCCAGGCACAGATTTGCTGTATCCAGGACTCTTTGTAAGCTTCTGAGCCCCCCCAAGCCTTTCCGTGTTGGAGGGAAGCCTTCTAGCTTATCAGTGGGAGTGATAAGCATCAGGTAGCTATCTATCACAAGAGGAGTAGTCCCTGGCCCAGAAATTGTAGCTTTTGGCTGTTTGAGCAGTTTTTTTCCATCTCTTTCAACTCTCTGGTTTGAAAGCCGCACTTGTGCCTGTTTCCCGCCTTTCCTATAACTAGCCTAGTCGAGTTACAGAGCTGCTGTATCCAAGATTGTTAGTAAGCTTCTGAGCCCCCCAAGCCTTTCTGTGTTGGAGGGAAGCCTTCTAGCTTATCAGTGGGAGTGGTAAGCAGTAGGTAGCCTATTCTCCACGGGAAGAGTGAGTTTTGGCCCAAGAATTGTAGTTTATTTGGCTGTTTGGGCAGTTTTCCATCACTTTCAACTTGCTGGCTTAAAAGCCTGTGTTTATACTTGTTCCCTGCCTTTTCTGTAACTAGTCAAGTCCAGGTACAGATTTGCTGTATCCAGGACTGTTTGTACGCTTCTGAGCCCCCCCCCCCCCAAGCCTTTCTGTGTTGGAGGGAAGCCTTCTAGCTTATCAGTGGGAGTGGTAAGCATTAGGTAGCCTATCTACCACAAGAGGAGTGGTTCCTGGCCCAGAAATTGTAGCTTTTGGCCATTTGGGCAGTTTTTTTTTCCATCTCTTTCAACGTTCGGGTTTAAAAGCCGGACTTGCGCTTGTTTCCCACCTTTCCTGTAACTAGCCTAGTCCAGATACAGAGTTGCTGTATCCAGGACTGTTGGTAAGCTTCTGAGCCCCACAAGCCTTTCTGTGTTGGAAGAAAGCCTTCTAGCTTATTAGTGGGAGTGGTAAGCACTAGTTAGCCTGTCTACCACGAGAGGAGAGGTTCTTGGCCCAGAAATTGTAGTTTATTGGCCATTTGGATAGTTTGTCCGTCTCTTTCAACTTTCTGGCCACATCTGCGCTTGTTTCCCATCTTTCCTGTAACTAACCTACTGGGTAGCACTAGAAAGCCTTAAACTGATACAAGCCTTCTAGCTTAGAAGAGAGACTTTGGAGTGATTAAGTATCAGTTTTCTGTACTTTCTTGCTGTACTGTACTTAACTGTTTTCCGCCTAAACGCAGATTTTCCAGCGTTTATTGTGATTTAAAAGTTTGTTTTTTTCACATATTGTACTTACTTGACTTCCTGCACTTTTATAAAGTTGTTTTTTGTTTAAATAATTTGTTTAACTGTCATAGGCTACACACTAATGTGTGATAGCCTTTTCTGATCGTTTGTAGTCATTTAAAGCTGTTTTAAGTGTATTTTTTTACTGTATTTGCCTTATCTTTTCAAAAAAAAAAATCCTTATTTCCCACGTTTCTAAGCTAGTATAGTTCAGTTTTCAGGCTAGTGCTGAATTTAGGGCTGTGATACTAGTTTCTGAGCTGCCCATACCTTACTTGGAAAGAAGGAAGTTTCTCTGTTCACCTGTGAGAGAGGGGAGCTATGAGGAACTTATCTGTCCCTGGAGGAGTGGTTCCAGCCCAGAAGTTAGTAGTTTATTGGCCATTTTGAGCTAATTTCTATCTCTTTAATTTCCCTACTATAAAAAACCGCGTTTGCACGGTTTTGCGCTCCGGGCAGTGCCGGTTAGCTACTGTTAAATTATTCCCAGCTCCACTAAATCTCCTCTTCAATTTTTCCCTTGAAAGTAGTCTAACTCTCATCCTAAGCACTCAAAAAGCATCTTACAGCCCAGCACTTGCTCAGACCTAATAGCAAGCACTAATATACCCTGACACTGATTGCCCAGCAGGGCAAGGCTCTTTATTCACCCCTCACCAACCAAGCGACTAAGCAGCTCACCCTACTATTCAGGCATGACCAAAGGGCAACTTCAGGTGCACTCTCCAGTCCAGCTGGTGAATCTGGGTATCCTGAGGCAATGTTACAACTGCCTCATGTACACAGATAGCCTTCTCCTCCTACCACAAAACACTAACATATGCAAGAGATGCAATTATGCAGCCAAACTGGAAGCTAAGCTGTCTCCACCCAAGACTGGAACAGACAGACAGGAGGAGAAGGTTAACACTTGCACCACACCTCCAGCCGCACACAGACCTACTAAAACAGCACTGGCGAAAAATACACATAAATACACAAAATCATACTCGGAGGCTCTAAATAAAAACCTGCAAAAGCATCCGAGACCTCCAAAACAGACACCCAAACAACCTGCACTTCCCGTCACAAACCAGACAACACATAAAACACAAAATCAGTGTGCCTGACAATCACAGCCCTTAAGGCGAAATAACATACCTAACACACTAGTAATAGGTGCCTCTATAGTCAGGCACACTGACATCCCACGCACTAGGCTGGACAAGCAGTAGATTACTGTTGGCTGCCTGTCGAGAGCCAGAATCCACCACATAACACAAGCACACAGGCCACTCCAGAACAAGTACAAATATGACTCTGTCATTGTTCATGTTCATAGGTTCATAGGAGGGTACTAGGCTATAGGCCCTAGGGCCTATATAAGCCTAGCCAAAAATGTACCCTGGCTTTCGCCACCCAAGAAAATTATTTTCCTGTGCCCCTGTCGAGCAGAGCTACAGAAGTGATCCCCGGGGTGAATTTCCTATCTCTCATCCAATCATCAAGATTTTTCTTGAAGAGTGCTAATGAGCTCTGTTTGACATAGATAGGTAGTCTGTTCCAGAGTTTGGGAAGTCTCTGGGACAGGAATCTATCCCTCCAGCATGTTCTGTTTATTATGGTGATAAGGTTTAGGTCCCTAGTGCATGTAGCTCGGAGGGATTGGGATTTCTTTAAGTGGAGCATGTCCAACAGCTCTGGGTTTGACATAGCTTTGTATGTTAGGCAGAGATTGCCTCTGAGTAGGCGATATGCGACGGAGTAAAGCTGGAGCTTTTTGAGACGGTCTGCGTAGAGCATCTGTTTGAGGCCAGTAATCCTCTTTGTGTGGTATTTTTGTGGCCTTTCCAGTTGTTGTAGATGCCTTGTGAGGTACATACCAAAAGGAGCGTTGTACTCTATAATGGGTCTAATGAGTGATGAGTAGAGTGGAAGAATGACCTCTTTTTTCCTGGATAAGAAACCTTTTGTGATGAGGTGAGCCACTAAGAAGGATTTCCTGACCACTGTGGTGATGTGATTATCAAAGGAGAGACTACTGTCCACCTGTGTCCCAAGGTTTCTTATCACATTTTTGGCGTTAAGTAGACTACCAGCTATGTGGTAGTTCATGGGTACAGAGTTTTTTCCAAAGGGGATGACAATACACTTTTTGGCATTGAGCTTCAGGCCATGGCTTTGACACCAGGCATCTGTCTCAGTGATGCCCTTTTGTAGTATGTCCACATTGTTAGGAGTTTCGATTATGGCTCCTAGTTTGCAGTCATCTGCAAACTTTGTTAGCCAAAGACCTTCTGTGTTAGCCTGTACTTCAGAGAAGTAGATACCAAACAGGAGAGGACCCAGGACTGAACCCTGTGGTACTCCACTTGTCACTGGTCTGAAGTCAGATTTGGAGTCTGCTACTTTCACAGTGTGGGTTCTGTCCATGAGCCAGATGGCAACCCATCTTGTGAGATTGGGATTTATACCTAGTTTAGTGATCTTATCTATAATTCCAGAGTGGGGGATGGTGTCAACAGCCTTGGCGAGATCTAGATAAGCTGTGTGAACCACCTTACCCTCATCTATGGCTTTGGTGACTGCTTCAAAGAAGTCAGTCAGGTTTAGGAAACATGATCTGCCTTTTACAAATCCGAACTGAGTAGGGTCTAGAGTTTGGAGATTACCAATGTCTTTGTTTATGGGTTCCATGGTGATACATTCCATGGCCTTGCAGACCAGGCTCGTCAGGCTAAGGGGGCACTAGTTCCCGAGGTCCGTCGTGACTCCACCTTTCTGGAGTGGGATAACTGTCGCGGTGTGCCATTCAGTGGGCACAAAGCCTGAGGTGAGGCTATGACTGAACATGGTACTTAGGTAGGGTGCCAGTTCATTCTGTAGTTCATGTAGAACGCAGCCTGGGATATTGTCAGGTCCCATGGATGCTGTGTTCTTGGCTTTGGAGAGTGTATTTTTTACCTGTGCAGCCATGATTACAGGAACTTTGCATTCTTCTGGTATAGAGATGGGCCCTCTAGGAGTGAGAGGGGGGGTAAAGTTAGCACTGAACCTATCTGCCAGGATGTTGGCAATATCAGTTGGTTCTGTATATTTAGTGCCATTGTGCTGTAACTCAGAGCAGATCTGAGTGTTGCCATTGAGATTCTTGACATAGCTATAGAATGCTTTGTGGTTGTCTTTAGAGTCAGTGGCAATTTTGTTTTCGTAACTAGCTTTGGAGGATTTTATGAGGGATCTCAGCTTCTTACTAAGGTTGACCAGGGCGTTCCTCCAGTCATGGGATTTTACTCTTTTTTGCAACAGTTTCTTTCTTCTGTTGTAGAGTTTGTTTATGGCAGAGGACCACCAGATCGGCTTCCTTTTTTTGGAGGATAGCATCTTGGTTCTATTAGGGATAGCATGATCCATGCACTCGTGTAAGTGCTTATAAAGTGCATTTGTGTAGGATTCAGCAGTCGTAACTCTATTGTGCATCTGCATGGGTGTCATGAAGTTTGCTACTTCTGTCTTAAGAAGTGTGAAGTTGGCTTTGGAGAAGTTTTTTACGGTGGTTTCCCTAATTGGGGGTGGGGGCGGGATGTGGATGTCTAGGGTGATTAGCTTGTGGTCAGATCTGACCAACGAGGAATTGACCTCTGGTATGGAACACCGGTTGCCCATGTTGGTAATGACCAGGTCTAGGATATTACTGTCCCTGGTGGGGGTGTGAATAAGTTGATCCAAGGCGTTTGAATTTACGAATTCCAGAAAACGTTGAGCCAAAGAGTTGATACATGAGTAGTTTTCCCAGTTAATGGTGGGGTAGTTGAAATCACCCATTATTAGGGTGTTAGGTTGTACCCTAATACTTTCCAGTGTATCAAGAAATGAGGTGTGGAAATCCTGGGGCATGGTGGGGGGGTCTGTAGCTAGCTACAATTTGGATTGCGGTCTTGCCCAGAGTTAGTTGCACTTGGATAATCTCGGATGCATTATGCTGTTCAACTAGCCTGGAGGTGTGGATATCCTTAATGAATATGGACACGCCTCCACCTTTAGTGCTTCGTTCTGGGTTAGGTGGCCGAAAGGTGTGGTATGAATTATAGCCTGGTAATGCAGGGGTGCTCTCTGGAGCTTTGAACCAGGTTTCTGTCACTGCACAGATGTCGATGTTCTCCATTTTAAGAAGTGCCTCGAGTGAGTGCATTTTGAGGTTTAGACTTCTAGCATTGAGTAGCATTACCCTCAGATTTTACTTGGTTGTACCTGTTACGGTGGTGAATTCGTCATTTGAACCTTGCCTAAAAAAGGCACTATAGGGGTGGCAAGAGCCTTAGCCAGTATCAGGAATCCCAAGGGCGACAGGTGCAAGCCATCTCTGGCAAAGCATCGTGGTCTGTCGATCATGTCGTCCCAGGCAGACAAATATTGGATCCCCTTAGAATGACACCAGAAGCTTAGCCAGTTGTTGAAGTCAGTCATTCTGTTCTTGTACTGTGGCATCATTCTGGGTGATGGCAGGATGCTACTCAGGGCCAGGGTCATACCTGCCTGGGTTACAAGATCAGAGAGCTCCTCCATGTCTCATTAATGTTGTCCAAGGAGGTACGTCTCAGGTCATTCACATCAACATGGACAATGACAGTGTTATATTTGTACTTGTTGTGGAGTGACCTGAGTGCGTGCGTTATGTGGCGGATCCTGGCACCTGACAGGCAGCTGACAGTAACTTTCTCCGTGTTTAGCCTGGTGAGTGGGACATCAGTGTGCCTGACTATAGAGTCACCTATGACTAGAGTGTTGGGTACGTTGTTATGCCTTATGGGCTGTGGTTGAGTGGCACACTGAGTTTGTGGGCTATGTGTCATTTGGGTTGTGTTGGGGGGGTGGAGTTTGCTTGTATTTCTGCTTTGGAAGTCCCTGATGCTTGGGCAGGTTTTTATTGAAAGAACCCCGCAAATGTAGGTGTGTGTTTTGTGTTTCTATGTGTGTGTTTTGGTGGTGTAGGTTTTGAGGGACTATGTGATGAGTGTTGTGTGGTGCAAGTGTTTACCTTCTCCTCTTGACTGTCTAGTCCAGTCTTGGGTGAAGAGAGCTTTGCTTCCAGTTTGGCAATATAAGTGCATCTCTCACAAGTTGTAGTGTTGGGTGGTATGGGGAGAGGGTTGTCTGTGTACATGAGGCAATTGCTGCATTGCCCCAAGATGCCCAGATTCATCAGGTAGTCAGGAGAAATCACCGGGAGCTGACCCTTAGACATGCCTGGATAGGTGCTTATTTTTTAAGTACTAAAAACTGCTTTCCTCTAGACAAGTGCGGAAGGTTGAGTGCTGTAGTAATTTGCAACTTATTTAGTGCTTACGAGTTCTGAACATGTGCTGAGTTCAAAGAAACAGATTTGAGTGCTGAAACTAGAAAACTGGCTAGTTCTAAGAAACAAAATTAAGCTAGAAGGCTTCCCTCCAAAACAGAAAGGCATGGGGAATCAGAAGCCTACAAACAGTCTAGACCACTTACAGGAAAGGCAGGAAACAAGCTTAAAAAAAATTTTTTTTTTTTTGTTTTTCTTTACCAGATGCTCTCTTTGTACACAGTAGGAGTGCCTGAAATCAGAATATGATCTCACTGCACTCAGTTGAGTGAGCAAATGAGATGGGCCCAGAAGGAGTATCCAAACACAAACTTACAAGAGGGGCGGGCAGTTTCAAAGCCACCAAGATTAACACCAAATCAAAAACAGGGAAATTGGGTGGGGAACTAACTGACAAAACAGAGTCAAAACTTCCAGTTCATATTCAATGTAACACAAATAACTAAATTTAAATGCCGTATTATTTGAAAAATGTGCAGATAAAAGTTACTTAAATTCTCTTATACGTCCAGTTGAATACAGCTAGATCTTAGCTGGCCAAAGCTGAAGTTTTTAAGCAGAAAATATTCCTAAATGTACCACTTAAATAGGCAGTGACAGGCTATCAATGAATGAGACTTCCTCCACCTGCAATTACTGACGGGAATAAAATCTAGCAAGCACTAACTGATAAAACAGAGTCAAAACTTCCAGTTCAGTTAATATTCAATGTAACACAAATAACTCAAATTAAATGCTGTATTTGAAAAATGTGCAGATGAAAGGTACTTAAATTCTCTTATATGTCCAGTTGAATACAGCTAGATCTTACCCGGCCAAAGCTGAAGTTTTTAAGCAGAAAATATTCCTAAATGTACCACTTAAATAGGCAGTGACAGGCTATCAATGAATGAGACTTCCCCCACCTGCAATTACTGACGGGAATAAAATCTAGCAAGCACTAACTGATAAAACAGAGTCAAAACTTCCAGTTCAGTTAATATTCAATGTAACACAAATAACTCAATTTAAATGCCTTATTATTTGAAAAATGTGCAGGTAAAAGGTACTTAAATTCTCTTATACGTCCAGTTGAATACAGCTAGATCTTAGCCGGCCAATGTTGGTGTGAATGACCTGAGATGTACCTCCCTGGACTACATGAAAAGAGACATGGAAGAGCTCTCTTATCATGCAGCCCGGGCTGGTATGACCCAGACCCTGAGTAATCCTGCCCTCACCAAGAATGGTACCTCAGTATAAAGAAAAAATTATCAATTTCAACAATTGGCTAAGCTTCTGGTGTCATTCAAAGGGGATCCAGTGTCTGTCAGCCTGGGACGACATGCTTTGTAAGAGACGGCTTGCACCCGTCACCCCTAGGCTTTCGAATACTGGCCAAGGCTCTTGCTGCCCCCATAGTGCCTTTTTTAGGCAAGGCTCAAAAGTCAAACCCACCTCCGTAAACAGCACAATTAACAAAAAACTGAGGGCTATGCTACTCAACGCCAGGAGTTTAAAATCTCAAAATGCACGCGCTCGAAGCACTCCTCAATATGGAGAATGTCAACATCTGTGCAGTAACTGAAACCTGGTTCAAGGCTTCAGAGAGCACCCCAGCACTACTGGGCTACAACTCATGCCACACGTTTCGGCCACAGAACACGGACCGAAACACAAAAGGAGGGGGTGTATCCATATTCATCAAGGATACCTACACCTCCAGGTTAGTGGCGCAGCATGATACCTCTGAGATCATCCATGTGCAACTAACATCAGGCAAATCTGCAGTGCAAATTGTGGCCTGCTAAAGCTCACCCTCCATGACCCAGGACCACCACTCCACCTTTCTGGAGACACTGGAAAACATGAAGGTCCTACCAAACACCCTGATATTGGGCGATTTCAATTACCCCTACCATTCACTGGGAAAACTACTCGATTACAAATTCCCAGGCCCAGCGCTTCCTGGAATGCATCACCTCAAACGCCCTGGATCAGCTGGTAAACTCCCCTACCAGAGGTGAAAACATATTGGATCTGGTCATCACCAACATGGGCGACAGGTGTTCCACACCGGAGGTCAACCCGTCACTGTTTAGATCAGACCATAAACTAATCACTCTGGATGTCCACACCCCACCACCACCTCCAACTAAGGAAACCACAGTAAAAAGCTTTTCTAAAGCAAACTTCACCTTACTTAATACAGAGGTGGTAAGTTTCACAGCCCCCACGCTAAAGGATAACGCTGCCCAAGATGCAGAAACCTTTACAAATGCACTTTATGAGCACCTACAAGGATGCATGGATTGTGACATCCTTTGCAAAACCAAGACTCACTCCTCTAAGAGAAGGAAACCAGTTTGGTGGACCCCTGCAATAAACAGGCTATACAATAGAAGGAGGAAACTAGTTCAGAAAAAAAGCAAATCCCAAGAAGGAAAGACATCCCTGATCAGTATCAGTAAGAAATTAAGGTCCCTCATGAAATCATCCAAGGCTAACTTCAAAAGAAAAATAGCCAAGAATTCAAAAGATAACCACAAAGCCTTCTTTAGCTATATTAAGAATCTAAGTGGCAACTCGCAGATATGCACTGAACTAGTGGAAAATGGCACAAAATATACTGAACCTACTGATATTGCCAACATCCTGGCAGATAGATTCAGTGCAAACTTCAACCCCCTCTCACCTCCAAAAGGGCCCACAACAATACCAGAAAAGTGTAGTGTCCCAAAAACCACAGACGCACAGGTGAAAACAACCCGTTCAAAAGCCAAAAACACAGCGTCAATGGGACCAGATGGTGTCCCAGGCTACGTCTTGCACGAACTACAGAACAAACTAACCCCCCACCTAAACACGCTGTTCAACCTCAACCTCTCCACTGGCTACGTGCCCATAGAATGGCGCACAGCAGCAGTTATTCCTCTCCACAAAGGAGGGGCCACAACTGATCCTGGTAACTATCGACCCATAAGCCTGACTAGCCTGGTCTGCAAGGCTATGGACCGCATTATCATGGAACTCATTAACAAAGACATTGGGAACCTCCAAACACCTGACCCGACCCAGTTCGACTTTAAGGGCAGATCATGCCTACTAAACCTGGTTGACTTCTTCGATTCAGTCACCAAGGCCACAGACGAGGGAAAGGTGGTTCACACAGCCTACCTTGACCTCGCCAAGGCTTTCGACACCATTCCCCACTTGGGTATTACAGAAAAACTCACCAGCCTGAACATAAACCCCTACGTCACGAGATGGGTTGCCAACTGGCTTACACACAGAACTCACACGGTAAGAATAGCAGGCTCCAGGTCTGACTCTAAACCAGATACAAGTGGTGTCCCGCAAGGCTCGGTCCTGGGACCCCTACTGTTCGGCATATACTTCTCAGAAGTACAGGCAAACACAGGAGGACTATGGCTAACTAAGTTCGCCGATGACTGCAAACTGGGAGCCATAATTGACTCTCCGGCTGACACGGACATCCTCCAAAAGGGCCTTACTAAGACGGACACCTGGTGCCAAAGTCATGGCCTCGAGCTAAATGCCAAAAAATGCATAGTCATCCCATTTTTGAAAAACAAAACACCCATAAATTACCACATAGGTGGCAGCCCCCTTAATACAGAAGAGGTAATAAGAGATATGGGGACCCAGGTAGATAGTAATCTCTCCTTTGACAATAATATTGCCAAAGTAGTTAGGAAATTCTTCTATGTGGCCCATCTAATTACTAAAGGGTTTGCATCTAGAAATAAAGAGGTTATAGCGCCCCTCTACTCATCACTCATTAGACCGATCATAGAGTACAATGCCCCATTTGGGATTTACCTCACAAGACACTTCCAACAGCTGGAAAGACCACAAAAGTACCTCACCAAGAAGATTACTGGTCTCAAACATATGTCCTATGCAGCCCGACTGAAAAAACTCTGGCTGTACTCAGTGGCATATCACTTACTCAGAGGTGATCTCTGCCTGACTTACAAAGCCATGTCCAACTCAGAATTGATGGACATGCTCCACCTAAAGAAATCCAAGTCACTGCGAGTCACGTGCTCTAGTGAGCTAAACCTCGCCACAACAATAAATAGAACATGCTGGAGGGATAGATGCCTGTCACAGAGACTCCCTATGCTTTGGAACAAAATTCCAAATTACATCAGGCAGAGCCCCTCACTAACAGTCTTCAAGAGAAACCTTGACGAGTGGATGGGTAACAGAAAATACACCCCTGGGATCACTTCACTGGCTCTGCTTGACAGAGGGTCAGTTAATTAATCAATGGGGCGGAGAAAGCCGACACACTCTGGCTAGACTTATAAATGCCCTCGGGCAGATAGCCTAGTACCTACCTATGAACCTGAGACGCTGACCCTCATCTTTTACATAAGGTTTCTTTTTCACTCTGAGGATTTTCTGGATACCCTCATTTGCACATCTGGCCTGCAATATACTATTCCTTATCTGTGTGAACTGTTGCCCAGAAGGGGTGTTTATTTCTTTTTAAGAAAGGCTACAAGTACCTTTATTTTATGCCACACACACAACAAATACTGTTTATGCAGGACACTGACCTATGTCTTTTACATATGGCATGTAACTCTAGATTGCAGTGCTCCTTCAGGAACATTATTTTAAAGAAAGTGCGCTTCAAATTTTGTGCTTGAGAGTGTTGTAATATGGATTTTTATTGCCTCTGTTACTGACAATTAAGATTGTGGGAATTTAGTTAGATCCTTTATGTAGCATGAGGTGAAATGTGCCCCCAGCTTTTTGAGGTAAATGTTTATCTTTTTCAAAGTAATTGGCTTAAGGCTACTTTACTTAGCGGTTACAGTATTTCCAGCTACTTCATATTTTTTGTAAACTTGGTATTGGTTGCATGTGTTTTGTTAGGCTGAATACTACTCTTACCTGTTGGGAAGCTAGCTGGTAACTCTGGTCAGGCTCTCTGCTTGCTCAGACTAAGCTTGTCTCTCTGCCCACTTCTCCTACCCCCAATTCCCCAGCCTCCCAGACTCGTACCTTTATTCTGTCTCAGCCACTTCCACCAATTACCTCTTAAAGACAGATTGTACAACCTCTTCTGACTCTACCATCCTCTGTTAAACCATCTTCTTCCTACAGTAGTATAGAAATGTATGCTAAAACATATGCCAATATTTACTTTTTTTTTTGCTGTTAATCTATACCAACAATCACTCACCTTGCAATCCTCACTGTTCAGAAAATGCATTCAAGCCATTTCCTTAAACAGTACAATAATTTCTTACTCAATAGTTGGCTTTCTGGATCTATATTAAATCAGCGAACGCTGATTTATCGACCCCCATGTAAGAGAAAAATTACAATCCCAAACACTTGGAACAGCGATTTTTTTCCCAGGGGAAAAAAATCACTATTCCACAAAAAAAATAAATAAATAAATAAAAACTTCAAAACATTACATAAAGTGGCGGGCTTTGCCCCACACCCCCCTACTTAAATATACCAACTCCGAGATTGCACTATAGTGACGAAAATGGCAAAGTAATGGAGGCGGCCAAGCGATTTCTTTCCCATGGAAAGAAATCACTTGTATGCCGTTTCACCATTTTGCTGCTTTGTGCTTTCAAGTTCAATCAAGACGCATTCGAAAGTTTGCATCTTCGATTATCTAATAGGAACCTGGCTTTCCACTGTACCCTCTATTTTTCCATGAAGTCCTGCCATATCCTTTTTTCCTTTTTATTTTTCACAATCACTCTTCTACCATTACAGCATTCAAATGTCCAAATTCCTCATCAAGTTCACACCCAAATTTCCTTGACACTATTGGATAGTAACATTGAATCAAACCCTGTTCCAGACCCCTTGTCCTGCTTCTTTATTAATGCACAAACACAAAATATTCAGAATAAAGTAGACTAGCTAAACACTTTTATTTCCTTTCACAAACCACAACTCATAGTTATCTCAGAATCCTGGCTAAAACTTCACAGTCCCTCTGTACACCACTTCTTTCCTGGCTATGACTATTTCCTTGATGCCAGACCTGGGACGCAAGGAGATGGTACTCATTCTCTTTAAATCAGACATCAGTATTCAACTTCTTGCTCAAAACAATGCTTCCTCAAATTCTCTTCATAATTTGTTACTAGCACAAATGCCCTCTTCTAATAACGCATCTGTTCATCTGGCAGTAGTGTAGCTCCCTCCTCTAGCATCACTGATCAAGCTTAGAGCACTACTCAAGAGCATTACCTCTTCTTCCAAAAACATCACAGATCACATTCTTCTTGGTGACCTCAAGTCTTGATATGGTTGATCCCGTCCATGATTCCAAACATGAACTGCTAAATGATGTTGATCTCACACAATATTAATTTCACACAAATTATCACTGAATCTACGAGGCTCGTCCTTTCCTCATCACATCACTCCTTATTTCACCCAATTATCACTAACAATCCCTCACTCATATTTATGTGCACCCACCAACATTAGTAATCACTGCCCCATTAGCTTTAGTATTCATCATGCTTTCAATACATTTTCTCTAAACCTCATTAGCTTCCACCATAAATCACCAAGTACCATTACCACACTAAAGTCTAGCTTTGTCTCTCTTAATTGGTCCACTATTCTGTCCTCCACTGACCCAATTCAAGTTACCCAACTCTTTATTCAACTTCTGTCTAATTTGCAAGACTCAGTATTTCTAAAAGTAACACACCTTTATAACCTCCCCAAAAAAAAAAAAACTGTCTCACTTATGAATTCAAAACCCTCTTATCACTCAGAGGTAAAGCTTGGCACACCTAGAAGTTTAGACTCTGTCCCGCCACTAGACGATACTACACACATCTCAGAAATCTATTCAAGCAGTCAGTCAGACATTATAAAGCCACTATATGAGAACACGCAAGTCCTCCCTTTTTAACACCCTAGAAAATTCCGGACTGAAGTGCATATCTTATATGGATGTAATACTCATCTTAACTCTGAAGTATTCTTCATCCTGTCTCTTTTCACCAACCAGCACCAGTAATATCCCCTTTCTCGCCACTAGTACTACCTCCCACCATATAACCTACTTTTCAGTTTCAAAAAATAAATAAATAAAACAAATGATATTACAGCCCTCCTTGAGAGCTTAAAACTTGATTCTCCTGCAGGCTCTGACAGCCTTTCTCCCTTGTTCATATTTCAGTGCAAGGAGTACATTGTCACACTACTAGTACAAATTTGCAACCTGTCCTTAACTCAAAATATTATGCCCAGCATCTGAAAAACTGCAATAATCAAACGCCTCACCAAAAAAACTATCCCTTCTCTCTCCAGTGATCACTGCCTGATCTCCATTCTACCCACCCTGGAAAAAAACTAGAAAAAATTGTGTATACTCAGCTATCTTACTACATTAGCCAATATTGTTTTATCTTCTACAAACAACATAGTTTCTGATCTGGATCCTGCACTTCCACTGCACTATAGACCTTAACAGATCATATCCTGTTTTGCAGGAACAAGATACTCCTCTCTAGAGCCATCTTTACTGACAATACCAGAACTTTTCATTTTGTTGAACACAAAACACTAACAGACCATTTCACCGAAACTGATATTAACCCTGACACAGTTCCTTTGTTCCAAAACTACCTTGACAACCAACACTTACCAGTACTTTTTTAACAAGAATATCTCTACTTTTCTGCATTTTATTAATAAGCTCATGCTTGACCTTTCCCACCTACCTATCTTACTGTATGCTGATGAACTAGTGTTTTCCACTCCAGCCACAACATCCTTTCAATCCAAAATGGACTTCAAATTGATTTGATTTCACTCATGAGCAAAAGGTTACTTCTGAACTCCATCAAAACTAAAGCAATGATTTTTGATGCCTACCCAAAACAACCAATCTACCCAAAATTTCACTGAGGCAATGGGGATGATGAATACTATACATTTGCATAAGTCCTATTTACTTGTAACAGAAGATGTTTGAGTTCCTCACTGTCTTAGTGGCAGCACCCAGCTGCCATCCCCTAGATTGTGTATAGTTGAGGTGGATTTCACCGTATTTGATTTTGTTGTTGTTGGATTTGTTGTTTATATGATATTGTGATTGGCTACAAATTTATTCTGGATGGATGATTCTGTCTTCAGGTGCTTTTCTCTTCTTCTTTGTGGAAGCAAAAAAGACTGAACACTCACTTCCAGTGACAGTTGAAATCATCCCTTTCAGGATATGCTCAGCCAATTATCTGTCACAGGAAGAGAGAAGGACAGGAGCAAGAGCTTTTGAGGGCTGGCCAGTACTGGATTACCTTGGCAGATAACCCAAAATGCCACTGAGGCAGTGAGGATCTACGGTTACAGTTAAGTAGAACTTATCCAACTATACTTTCCCTCAAAGCTTTTCTGATCACTCTTCAGTGACTCTCACCTACACATTCATATTCACAAAAATACACAGAGATTTTCTAGATTCTTTGCCTTG
This sequence comes from Protopterus annectens, assembly GCF_019279795.1. Lineage (NCBI taxonomy): Eukaryota > Metazoa > Chordata > Ceratodontiformes > Protopteridae > Protopterus > Protopterus annectens. Next base: position 1,582,315,206 of record NC_056729.1, read on the forward strand.
GAATAACACTTTCAATTTACTACTTTACCCTTTTGTTTGTTCAGTGCTCCAAGAGTCTTCATGAAGTTGCTGGCTCCATTCTCAACCTTATGCAGACTTTAAACTAGTCACATCCCCGAATTGGATGATTCCTTATTACATCTTCATCTAAGACACACTGGCATCCCTTCACTTTACCATTAATTTTTTTCAGTAGTGTAGTTAAGTTTTACCTGAAAAAGTCATGTTAGGCCCCCAATCACAGGTTACTTTTTATAGGTTGCCTTCTAGACATTTCTCTGGCAGCTTTTTTCCCCACAGAGAGTGTGTCTTCTTATCATTACCTCTTCTTAAATCTGGGTCATTATGACTGCTGTATAGCAAGGGACTTCCTCAGCACCCTGGGTTACAGAGCCTCATCCATTCTTATGGTCCTGTTTGCTTGAGTTTGTATTAGGGCAATTCACTGGTTCCTCAAATATATTTAGTATTTCCATCTTCTATCCTTTCCTGTCCCTGTTTTGAATTTCATCAAAACAAACATCTCAGTGGTGGACAAACCACCAGTATCTTAATGTGTCAATGTCCAGATCATTTGATATCCTCATGTCAGACACAAACATATAAATCTCAAGAAGATGATGGCACTGATAAAGCTCTTAAAGTTTTAAATCTACTGTGGACTGTTGGACCACTGTCACTGATTACAAAGAACACTACATTGATGTGATATTTAAGCAAGCAAAGGAGTACAAGGTTCTATCCTATTTCTAGGCTAGCCATAGTTGCCTGGTAACTGGCAATTCAGCACAGTCTAACTCTACAGGCAACATACATTCTGCCAGTGCAGAACACAGTAGCAGACTCAGAACAGACCCTCATGAGTGGATGTTTCCCCCAGAGGTCTTCCATTAAAATATGCACCTATGTGGAACACCCCAATAGATCGGTTTGCCTGTTATATCAACAGAGGGCTAGAGCAGTTCTCTTCCAGGGCACGTTGCCCGAAGAACACTTGCATCCTCTGTACCTTGGATAAGCTTTTTCCATTATGTATTTTACCTCTTTCTCTGATGTACAAAGTTCTACTATAGCTCAAGAAGGACTTGCCAAATATGCTTCTGGTGACTCGACTTTGGCCCAGATAGCTTTGGTTCTCTCCTTGTCATGCACTTGCTATGGGCATCGAGACTACCTTTTATTAGACTTACACAAGGCAAGCGATCTTCCATCTATCCCAGCATTCACATTCTCTGTCTAACTGTATTTTGAAAAGTTTTTGATTCCATTTAGGCACTTTTTTCTAAGGACTTGCAGCAACTGTTAAAAGAGGGAAGGAAACTTGCAGCTGAGAAAGTGTATTTAGTCAAATTTTGGTGCCATAATAGAAATTTAGATCTATCCCAAGTGAGGCCTCCATGAGTTCTTCAGTACTTGTGTGAAGTGCTTAATTCAGGCTTTGTGTACATCTCTATCAAGGTACACCTTTTGGCCATTTGTACCTGTCTGCCACTGCATACCCCCTTTCTTCTTTATTCCAAGTGAAACAGTTTTTGAAAAGGATATTACGTATTAGACCACCTTGAAAGCAGGATCTAAACTTTGTATTGGAGAAGTTAAGTGTCTCTCCCTTTGAAATTGAAGTCAGTTAATCTCTGAAATTTCTTACTTGGAAGATTGCTTTACCCATTGCCTTGACTTCTGCTAAATGGGTATATGACCTGTAGCTCTTATGTCTACTTAGCCCCTTTTTGATCTTCTGTAAGGACAGGGCGAGTCTTAGAACCACCCTTTATCTATGCCGAAGGTTATTTCTGAATTTGTAGTAAACCAGACTATTCATCTCCCTGTACTCTTTCCTAAACTTAAAAAAAACAAAGGAGAGACAGTTCTTTATACTTTAGATAACCACAGACAGCTTACCTGGATAAGACTAAAGATTTCAGAAAGTCTAATCAACTTTTTGTTTCTTTTTATGGTAGAAAAAAGGACAGCCAGTATCTAAGCAAATCATTTCTAGGTGACTTTCTCAGGTCAGTAGTTTGATACTTAATACTGTGGCAATAGTCTACCCTCAGGATGCCAAGGCTCATTCTTCCTGAACTATGGCTATTTCTGGGGCTTTTTGGAAAGGGACAGACTCTATATATGTATTCTAGACTCATCTACTTGGTCATCTGTGCACACTTTCACTACAAGCTTGACTCCGTTTCCTGAGCCAGAACAGGATTTGCTAGACCTGTTCTCTAAGATCACTTAGACTTTGCCCTTTTCCTTCCACCATTTCTTATTGAGCTTTGGCAGCTATCCCATATAGTTGTGGCTACTTCAACAGTGATCTGTTTAAATATCTATTGTTATGCTGACCTGCACAATTGTATTTTCTTGGCCAGGAAGCCCAGTTGACCAGTTGACCTTCCATTCTCTGGAGAGTTGGGCGATAGTAGACTAGCTTGCTAATCCTGGGAGAATGGCCTATCTTGTCCCTTTAGAGCACCCTCTCACTCCTAGGCAGCATCTCTGAGCTCCATCACTGCTGTCTTTTGAGGGGCAGCATCCTCCACATGTCAATTTCCCCTCAGCAACCAGTCCGAATGCAACATGACAGCATGGGCTTGACAGGCTGAAACTCCAGCAGGTAACACCTAGAGATCCTGCTAATAGTCATTCTTCTGACGAACCAGAGCTGCCTGCCTTCCCCACCAACTGTTGGACATGCCAGCATCAGGAGCATTTCAGTCCTCCCTATCTAGCACATGAGCAACTGTTTGAAATTGATTCACCTACAATGTAGTCAGGGCTTTATTCCAATATGCCACAGAGATGGCTAACCTTACTATAGTGTTAACAGGAAGGAGTTTGTATACAGAAAGTAAAAGTGTCACTGCCCATGTTGAAATTGCGGGCTCTATAAAAAAAGAAAAAATCTCAGACTAGAGGATAGATGTCATAAAGCACAGTTGAAGCATCTCGTGGCATACCGGACTCCGAATGGGTCTTGGTAGGGGCCTGCGAATCTGAAGTAGCGGGTATCAGGGGCTGCGAAAGCACCTCACTAAGTACCAGTGAACTGCCGACTAGCTTAGGAGAAGCGTTGTTTGCAGCTTTGGACCTAGGCGGCCTGTCTATGTCTTTATCTTTGCGTTTTTTCAGAATGTCGGTAGTCGGGTGGCTTACCGAAGACATATCTGGATAATTGAACCGAGTACCAAAATATTTAGAAGAGTAAATATACTGATGACGAATAGTTCGTTGTTTAAATAAGGCACAAAACCGACAGCGAGGTACATCGTGGTCAGGGCCTAGGCAAGGAATACAGTACGAATGAAAACCCCCAATGGGGTACTTAGCTTTAGTTGAAGTCTTCGGTTCTGAAACTCGAAAACTAAAATTTCAAGAGTCGGCCGACCGGCACTTGCAAACTGCTTCTGCTTCGGGCACCGCATGGCAAGAAAGACTAATGTAATGGCGTCGGCTGCATGCTTTATACCCGTGACTACCTGACATCACGGAAGATGAGACAGCAACCGACGCAGAACCCAAGACTTTGATAATCAGGCTGACTGAGAGCTACTGCAAGCAAATAATCCAAATGTGATGACTGCAACAGTGAAACACGAAGAACATCTGTTTTTCCTCTCACCCCTGAAAACAGCCACTTCAGTTTAGTGGGCTTACCCATTTAAAAAAAAAAAAAAAGAATATGATGTTCAAGGATCAAATAATTTTAAATGTAGTATCTTCTTTTGTTCTAATCAGTATCCAATGAAATGTTTTTATGAGTTGCAGTTGTTCACAGAGTGTTAATCTGCTATGCAAATCCGCTTGAAGAGAACTGCACAAGTGAAAGAATGTGGAGGGGGCGTTCTAGCTTTCTTTGTGTCTTACATTAATCTGGCACATGACATTAAGAGAACCAAGCAATTAGTAGATTATGGCTCAGTGAGGCTAGTAAATGCTTAGTTTCACTTCTCATTAGTCTGTGTTCCAGTAGAATCCCTTGCTGAAAGAAACTCATGAGTGTGTACGTTTATTCTTGTGAATTTAGTTCAATGGTATGTGTCTGTATGAGAATGTGTGTGCGTGTGTGCATGCACCGTGCGTACATGCGTCTACATTCTTTATTTATAATGCCATTTTTATTATTATTATTTTCCTAGAGGTGGGAACCTTTATACAAATTGTCTTTTCCAACTGCATATTTTTTAACAAAAATAATTTTTCCCAAGGATTCGGTTGGATCATGCTAATGTGAAACTGCAGGAAGAAGGCAAGCAGACTATCCCATGTATTTCACCAGATTGTTTTTCTTCATTACGCAAGTATTTGCATTTGCACTGCTGATGTGATGTTTGATCTCTTTCCTTGTAATTTTATTTATATAGAAATCAATGACTACAGAGAATGTATTCTACAATTCCTGTCACATTTTATTAGTGAAACTGTATTAGAATATTATACTGTTAACTTGTAGCTTGTTCAGAAAATGAACTGTTTCCAGTAATCACTTCTGTCAGATATGGATACAAGCACAAGGTGCATGACAGTAACATAAATAAAATAAAGAGGAACTAGAATGCCATGACAATTAAACTTAGGAATCAGTGACTTGCTGTAATATTTTAGCACTGAACAGTGATTTTGAAGTTATATGTTCAGCAGGAAAGTTAATGATTTGCTCAACTATGTTTTGCTGTTGAAAAAATAATACGGCCATTATAAATCATAATGGAAGTATAAAGTATGAAAAGCAGAAGTTATACTAAAATGTGTTTATTCAACACTACCTTGAATTTATTAGCACTGCAGTCAAACATAATCCCAGAGACTGGACTTCACTGTATGTTGAAACTTATATGGAAAAATATTTCAAGAAATCCTATATTAAAATGTGACAAATATAGTAAAGTGGTCACAACCTATGAACCTAAGTCATGCCTAAGAATTAACTTAGTCTTTCATTTGATCTGCTGTTAAAATAGAAGTCAGTTTTCAGTCTTGGATTATACCACTTGCAAAAACTACAAAAAAGTTTTATTTTTTCAAGCAACAGTTTTTAGTACCAAACTTTGTAGGAGAGATTGGTGAAGTCTCTTGAAACTAGACACGTACAACTGAACTAAAACGACTGCATAGTAACTTAATGGATTTTAAATATGTGTCATTCCTTATCTATCTAGTGGTTTTCTGTTTTGTCTTTCTGATTGTCTGCTATCTTTAACAGGTATAAGGTCATTCAACATGATGTCCCCAGCAGGAGATAATGCAGAACTGTTAGCAGAAATCAAAGCTGGCAAGAGCCTGAAGCCAACACCACACAGCAAAGGGTACACCACAGTATATAATACTGGTGGACAGCAGCTGGAGAACAATGTATGCCATCCCTTCTTTTATATACTTGTTCTAAGCACAGTTTTGTATATTTATGGGGGAGTGTTAACGTAACTTTCATTTTGTAAATGTACCACACATACAAATTTTGCTTGGAATGCATTTTTCAAAATTCAAGTGCATTTTTAAAGCATAGCATAGGTGTGGAAAGACTGAATATCTATGACTATTACAGTTTTGCTGTATAAATTCTGATCTAACACACAGTGAGATCGCTGCTTTATGTCAGACTTGCTGAAGAATTTGCCTAATCATTCCCTTTCCAAATTATTTGTATTATATTATTCTTTTGCCTATAATTAAATTCCTAGGCAAAATCACTTCATTAAAATTTTAAACAGCACAACTGATCAAAAAATGTTACAAAACTGTTTTTATCCGTATTTTGATTGCAGCTCATTTGGTAAGCGTCTAACTTTCAGAACCTATACTCTGTTCACTGTCTTTCCTAACCCTATGCATCTCATGATGAGTATGGAAAATCAAAAGGCTGTGGGCTCTACTCCCACCCCAGCTGCTTGGATTAATTTTTCCAGTACTGACACTGTAGTACAGGATCAGGAGGGTGCTGCATGCCTGACTTTGCCTTCCTTCAGCTGTGATATTAAACTGAGGCCCCCATCTGCCTGAGCTGATGGTAACTAAGGAAGATGTAAAAAATTCCCAAGGGTATTTACTGAATAAAAAGTAGGGGTTGCTTTATTTATGTATGTTAATATTATACATATTTTTACATTATTTACACTTTCATATTCACAGTATTTAAATTTTAAAGTTTCATATTAATATTTAAAGTTTTCATGTTGTCAGAATCACATTGTCATCACATTAACACTTTTCCTTTCTTATTTATTTTACCTTTTTACTATTTCCTCTATCCCACTGTTCTTTCTTCCATAACCATCTTTTTATTTCAGCTGTTACATTTTCATCTTCTCTATTTCTATTATACAATACTTCATCACATCTTCTTTTCCACAATACTGATATTGCTATAAACAATTTTTTGTTGAATTTATTAATTTCACATTTCCTTCCTATCTTTCTCATACTATCCATACCATATCATATCCATATCTATATTTCTGAATCCTTCCCATTTATATATTTTTTTTAAGTTTCTTTAAAATGTTTCATTCTTTTTACATTCTAAAACCAATTGTTTTGTATGTTCATTATTCCCACTGCTGCAGTAGCCTTTAAACCATATGGGTTTTGTTACCCAAGACAACATTCGGACAGTTTACAAAAGCTGTAGCTCCTACCCGCTTGTTACTCTCACTACTGATTGGACATCCCTGTGGAATGATAATTAGTAGTCAGAGTGAATAATCTCGAGTGCTTTCTTGCTGCCTTGGGAAAAAGTATCTGTATCATGTCACAGGAGCAGCAGACAGTCTTCATCTTCAGTTCTGGTAGATAAGTCCACACATACCTATCAAATGTCCAGATTTATGCCTCATATGTTTGGTCTGTTCCTTACAAAGTTTTGTTTTTCTGGCAAATTGTTGAGAATTGAAGTAAAAAATTATAGACATTTGAGTTTCAGAATTCATACTCTTCAGAAAATTCATGCTAACACAAAATCTGTTATTTTATCAACTTTCTAAATGTATAAGTGCAATATATAGAAATTGTCCCTATTTTTGGGCCTTTGTTCATAGGTGTTTACTAAGCTAATGGCCAAAAGAGTCTTTTTTAGCCTAGCTGTATATCACAAATGTCTGACAAGTTCTGGCACCTTTGGTAAGTTTAAGCAGGGGCTTGGGAGATGGAACATTTAAAGCAGGGGCCTGAGAAATGAACCATTTACAAGCTGGCTGTGTCCATTAGAGACATTAGTGCCAAACCAGGGATGAATTTCCTGTTCCTCATCCAAATGTTCAAGTTACAAGTGAATTGGGTTAGGGAGAAATTCTGCTTCACATGGATGGGGACCCTGTTCCAGAGAATGGGTAGTCACTGGGGTACATGCCTGTCTATCTAGCAGGTCCAATTTATATCACAGGCAAGATTTAAGTCTTTAGAATGGGTAATTCTGGAGCTGTTTGTTTTCTGGATATGCAGGGGGTCCATCAGGTTGGAGTCTGAAAATTCTCTATATGCCAGGCATAGATCTCCCCTCAACAGCCTGTAGGAGGCAGAATACAAGGACAGAGCCTTCAGGTGGTCTGCATAGGACATGTTACTTATGCCCTGTATTCTTTTAGTGAGGAACCTATGTGGGCATTCCACTTGTTGGATATGCTTAGTTAGGTACATACCAAAGTGGGCATTGTACTCAATGATAGATCTGGTGAATGCCGAATATAGTGGAACAGTGACTTCCTTGGATCTAGGTGCCATACCTTTGTTTATAAGTTGCACAACATGGAATGATTTCCTCACTACTGTAGACATATGATGGTCAAAGGCTGGATTACTGTCTTTGTGTGTCCCCAAATCTCTGACTACTGGGTTAGCTCTTAGAGGGGTGTGTTGTCAATATGAAAGTTACCATTGGTGGATAACTTCCCAAAGGATACTATTATGCATTTCTTGGCATTTAGTTTTGGTCCATGGCTCTGACAGCAGTTATTTATTTGTGACATCCCTTCTTGGAGAACATTTGTGTCAGTGGGAAATTCTGTGACTGCTCCTAATTTGTGATCATCTGCAAATTTAGTCATCCAGAAGCTCTTGACATTGGTCTTGACTTCAGAGAAATAAATGCAAACAGGAGTGGGTCCCAGGACCAATCCCTGAGGGACTTTGCTTGTAACTGGCCTCTTTGCAGAGGTGTACTCCTCAATTCTAACTTCCCAGATCCTGTCTGTGAGCCAGCTGCCTATTCACTGGGTAACATAAGGGTTTCTACCTAAACTCTTGATTGTGTCAACAATGCCTGAGTGGGGTATTCTGTCAAATGCCTGGACAGGTCAAGGTAGGCATTTTGCCCTCACCATTGCTTTGGTGACCTTCTCAAAGAAGTCCACCAGGTTAAGTAGGCATTACCTGCCCTTGACAAAATCAAATTGGGTTGGGTCCAGTGTCGGGAGGTTTCCTGTGTCATTACTGATCATTTCCATGATAATTCTTTCACTTGCTTTGCATTATATATTATTATATATTATATAATATATATGACTTTGGCCAGATTTCTTGCTGTTAGAGATTGAGAGGTATGGTCCACAGTGGGGTACCCTTTCAGACAGAAAATGGTTGGAGTGTTTGAGGTTGTCATAATGGTTAAGGTATTTACCTCATAAACACAGGGTACATGATTTGGTTATCACTTTTATTGGGTTGGGGGTTGGTATAATGGTTAAAGTGTTTACCTCACCATCACAAGATACATGGTTTGATTCTCACCTTTGAAAGGGAATTTAGTTAGGCTTAAAATAGTCCAGAACGGCAGCTAGCCTAGTACTTAGTTATGAGTCTATAACGCTGTTTCCTTTACTAGGGATTTTTTAGCAGTATTGCCCTTTTAAAAACCTGGTATATTTCAAAAACCTGGTATATTTCTGATATGTTGGAAGTTTCCTGTCAAGGACCACTAGTTTTAGCTTAGGCTATTTTAGTGAGAAAATGTACTGCTTGTGTAGACTTTATGAATTTTATATAAAGGTTTAATGTTAGAAGTGTTGCATTTTGGCAGGAACAACTAATGGGAATGTTAGTGCTTGTGTTCAGTGTATGAAAACTTACCAACCATTTTTTTTCTGTCAGGCTGAATTTTGTAAAAAGGGATTTCTGACAGGTATTTACTGTAATGCTTATGCATTACTTTGCATTGGTGAATGTGTATGTAAGTGCAAGTGTGCTGTTTGTAAACACTGTTTGACAATTATCCTTGGACCAGAATGTTCCAGTGAAGCTTATAGCATCTGAAGCATCCTCCTTGGTCACAGCTTGGATAGTTAGCACACTCTTGCTGATCCATCTCCCACTGTACCTAGAAAGAAAAAACTCACTAAAGGGCCCTTGCTGACTCCATGGGCTGAATCTACATCTCGGCCAATGGTAGGTGACTCTGCACTAGTCATTAGCCTTGTTTCAGACTACTCACTTACCTCCCCAGCTTTCGCTGGTATAGTCCTTTTAGTCACTATGAACCAGGGGTCAGCCACATCCTCTTTAGCTGTTACATTGTTCAATCCATACATGGGAGAACCATCTTTGCTGAGTCACAGAAACCCTCCAGTGGATGATATTTGATGTAGCTGAGAAAGGAGACCTATTGATGGTGGGAAGGTACCTTCTCAGTGTTGGCCATCAACTGTACCTGTGAAGAAAAGAAACAAAAGATTAAACATTGTGCATCTGAAGACATGGTGTCTGTTAGAAAAGATGATTTTCTTACCTTAGCAAGAAAGTTGTTGCAGGCTGTTAATCCTTGTGCTCAGAAGTCATTACCTGAAAAAGATGTCAGAAGCAACATTCATGAGGAAGACACAACAGAGGATTCTAATATAGATAGGATTAGAGCCTCTTTTTTTCTGTAGATTCCCAAACCCACTTTTATCACGAGGAAACTTAGTCTTACAAAACCCTTTGGAGGAATTTTCCTTTGCTCAGACTATAGCCAGGATGGATGAGGTATTTTGATGAAAGCAAATGGATGTTCCCCTGAACTGAATAGATATATGTTTCAAGTAGATATGCCTCATTTCACTTCCATTCCTCCATTAGTGCCAGCCTTGAAGAATGTTTTAATATTGTCTGTAGTGATCCTGAATCTCAACCTTCAGTTCCCAAAAAAGCAGATAGGCTTTATAAAGTTTTTCAAGCTAACAAGCATTTGTTTTCCCACCTCAGGTGTAACCCTTCAGCAATATCCACATCTTCACCAGCTGGGAATAAGCTCTTAGTGACCGCCAATTGTTCACCTGTGGATCAAGAAGGGAAAGTATTAGATTTGATAAGAGAATATTTTCTTCTTCCACTTTGGCATATATAATTCTTCACTTTCAAGGCTCATATATGGAAGTTTGTCCATTTTTGTACAGACAGTTTGAGAGAATCATCTACTACACTTTTTGAAGGTAGTGCCTGTCTGAATTCCAAAGTTTCTAACATTTCTCAAGTATCAAAACATGCCTTAAGGAGTTTGTATGATTGTGGCTCGAGGACCACTGGTTCTGCTACAGTATTGAGGAGATATTTTTTTTTGTCTGTGACTTGCTAATAGAGCTGTTTTTTTTTTTTTTGTTTTTTTTTTGCCTGTGACTTACTAATACAGCTGTTTTTTGTATTACCTTCTCCATTTTGTTTTCTGTTTTAAGAAATCTGACCTGTTATTTTTGTTCTATGTGAGAGATAGACATTTATATTTCCTAAGCTGCACATTTCACATGTTTTTTCTTTGGTTAAATTGCTTCTTGAATGATACATAAATACACAGTGAATTGCTGGGCCTTTGCCTTTCCTAAAAAGATTTCAAGCCTTCATAAACTAAATCACTGCTGTTGAATCCCTGCTGGGAGAGGAAAGAAAACCTATATTTTTTGTCTGTGACTTGCTGAGAGAGTTACTTTTGGTTTTACTTGCTTCATTCTGTTTTCTGTTTTAAGAAATCTGCTTGGCCTGGAGACAGACAAATTATCTAGGTTGCACAGTTCACATGTTTCTTCATTGGTTAATTGTTTCTTAACTGCATTTTAACTAATTGCTGCATTTTTTCTGCTTTTTACTGTTTGTGACTGCATCATTTTCTGCACTTGATTTCAACTGTACTGTTAGCCTAGATGGTATAGTCTAGATTTAGATCTGCTGAATCTAGCCTGTTATTGATAGGCTTGAACACTAAACCAGCCATCTTTACATTAAGAAGGGCTCTCCTGCACCACTGGGGCAGAAGAGTGTAGATCCAACCTTGTCTGAGCTGGGAATTTCTGGAGGAAGATTTATTTTTGCTTTCCTATTGATAGATTAGCTTAAAAGTGTTTAACTTCGCCTGTATTTAAGCATCACATTTGAGCATTGCTGCACACCATGCAGTGGGGGTTAGCATTGATAGACGCAAATGCCTTGAAACACAATTTTTCCCTAGACATCAGTGGAACCCTGCCAAGCTTCCCTGCTGCACTACGGGCAACTCAGCTGCGTACTGAGCAGTGTTGCCACACTTATCATCCCTAGCCTTCAATAGAACAAGCCCCTTTGTTAGTCCTAGTGCAAAAAAAACGGTCTAACTAGCCCACTCCCTTCCCTAATAGTACATATAGTAAAAAACCTGCTATAATGGATGGGTAGTTTCCCATCATTTCTCCGGCCAGCCTGATTGACATGGACACCCTGAGGTAATGTAGTAATCTGCTTCATGTACACTAACAACCACTTACTCCTAAAACAAATACCCTATGTGAGAGATGTAATTACACTATGAAACTTGAGTCAGTTCTCTCACGTAACAGACAGGTTTTCAACATACACCCGTCACCTCACACGCAAAATAAAATCACAACACATAAACCCACATACGCAGAGGTACAGTACTCATTAGAAGCCTACCAAAAGATCAGAGACCTCCCAAACGTAAACCATGTGCACAGACTGCTATGCAAATAATAACCACTACACATGCACTACTGTCTCAGCAAATAAGTCCTTAAGACAAAACACTTCAACACTTAATGTCTTAGTCATAGGTGACTCCATAGTGAGACACACAGATGTCCCCGTTACCAGGCTGGACAAGGAGAAGGTCGCGGTCAGCTGCCTGTCAGGTGCCAGGATCCATCAAATCACTCATACACTCAAGTCACTTAACAACAAGTGCTGTTATGACTCTGTCATAGTCCGTGTTGGGGTGGATGACTTGAGGTATACCTCACTGGACTATATGTAGAAAGACTTGACTGAACTCACAGATTGTGTTTCCCAGGCAGGTATGACCTAGCACTAAACAGGTTGATGCCATAAACAAAAGTGATCAACTTCAGCAATTTTATTAGCTCTGGTGTCAGTCCAAGGAAATCCAGTATCTGTCCGCCTGGGAAGACGTGGTCAACAGGCCACACTGCACTGTTCTGCACTTGTCTCCTTTAGGCTTTTGGGTACTTGCAAAGGTGCTTGCCTCCCCATAGTACCTTTTTTAGTCAATGTTTAAACAACAAGATTTCTCATGTAACAAAATCCACTTGAGACAACTAAAGGTTTTGCTGCTTAATGCTAGAAGTCTGAATGGGAAGCTGCACTCCCTGGAACCACGCTTCACCTTAGAAGATAATGACATCTGTGTGGTCACTGAGACATGGTTCATGGCCATGGAGAGTACCCCAGCTGTGCAAGGCTATAGTGCCTTCTACATGTTCAGACCTCAAAATGAGCATAAAAGAACCAAAGGTGGAGGTGTATCCATCTTCATTAAGGCCAAGTACACCACAAGAGTGGTCAAACAGTATGTCTTACTACTCCATGTCCAATTAACTATAGCTAAAGTACCCTACCACATCATTGCTAGCTATAGGTCCCCCACCATGAGCCAAGAAAAACACACCACCTATCTGGACTTAATGGAGTCACTCACCATACAGCTCAATATCTTAGTTATGGGAGATTTCAACTATCCTTCCATTGACTGGGAGACATACATAAGCACAATATGCTTGCCCGGAGGTTCCAGGGTGTTATTAATACAAATACTCTGGAACAGAAATGTCCTAGACATAGTACTGACAAACGTGGAGGGTCATTATACTCCCTCCTGGGTGATACCCTCCCTGCTAAGGTCAGACTATAAACCAGTCTCACTCAAACTAACTATTGGACCTGATACCCCCACAGGAGCAAAAATAAAAAAAAATAAAATAACTTTTCCAAAGCAAACTACAGCCTACTAAGCGATGGGATAAAAGGTTTTATACCCACCATAGTCACAGACAACAATTACTCCTATGCAGAGGTGTACATAAATGCCCTCTATAAGCACTTAAACAACTATATAGGCATGGCTGTACCTGACCGGATCAAAACCAGGTCCTCACAAAAAAACAAGCCACCCTGGTGGACCGCAAATATAAACAGGTAATATAACAAGAGGAAGAAACTGATGTCTAAGAATAAGAAGGAACTGAATGAACAGAGGAAGAATTCCCTCTACAACTTGAACAAGCAAATCAGAAATCTTGTAAAGTCCTCTAAAGTGAACTACACAGCTAAAATAGCATCCCTAGCCAAGGATAATCATAAGGGATTCTTTAACTATATCCGGAATCTAAAAGGGAATACCCAGCTATGTGCCAAACTGGTAGAGGATGGCACCAGTCATACTGTACTGGAGGAAATTGCCAACCTGCTAGCTGAAAGATTTGGTGCAAACTTCACCCCTCTGTCGCCACTAGCCATACCGCAAAGCATACCTGACACCAGTCCTCTGCCTAGTATCTCTAGATATAAGGTCATAACTGCTCTCTCTCTCTAAGGCCAAAAATATGGCCGCAGTGGGACTAGATAACATCCCAGGTTGCTTGCTAAGAAACCTAAAATAGAACCTAGTGGACCCACTTGGCGCTCTCTTTAACCATAGCCTGAGAACTGGCTTTGTTCCAGGGGAGTGGAGAACAGCAACAGTAATCCCCTTGCACAAAGGGGGGGGGGGGGGGCATCAACCGACACTGGGAACTACAGACCCATAGGTCTAACCAACCTCATCTGGGAGGCCATGGAAAGAATCATCGTGGAACTTATCAACAAGAACATAGGTGACCATCAGAGTCTAGATCCAACCCATTTAGGCTTTGTTAAGGGTAGGTCATGCTTATTAAACCTAATAGACTTCTTTGAGAAAGTCACCAAAGCCCTGGATGAAGGTAAGACAGTGCATACAGCCTATCTCGACCTAGCTTTTGACACAATCCCCCACTCAGGTGTCACTGAGAAACTCTCCCAGCTGGGGATCAACCCTTAATTCATTAGATGGGTAGCCAATTGGCTCACCGAAAAAACACATACTGTCAAAGTTGGTGACTCCACCAATACCAGTAGACTTGTCACTCGTGGAATACCACAAGGATCTGTGCTGAGCCCTTTACTGTTTGGAATCTATTTCTCAGAAGTCCAGGCTAAAGTAGAGGGCCTTTGGCTTACCAAGTTTGCTGATGATTGCAAATTAGGCGCAATCATTAACTCCCTCAATGATGTTAACATATTATAAGAGGGGCTAACACTTACAAATGACTAGTGTCAAAGCCACAGTTGAAAACTAAATGCAAAAAGTGCATTATTATCTACTTTGGCAACATGGAATTCCCTGCTAATTACAATATTGGCAGCACCTCCCTAAGTTCAAACCCAGTGGTGCAAGGTCTGGGAACACAGGTTGATAGCAATCTGAACTTAGTTTCCATTGTGGTAAGGAAAGCCTTCTACTTTGCTCATCTCATTAGTTATGACTCCACTGTACTAGACCCTCATCAGACCATTAATAGAATACAATCCTTCCTTTTGCATGTACCTCACCAGACACTGAGGCAGCTAGAGAGACCACAGAGGTTTTTCACCAAGAAAATACAGGGCCTCCAAACCCTGACCTGTGTGGCTAAAGCCCTGTCACTGTACTCTATCTTATAGGCTGTTGAGGCAGCTTGTGCTTGGCCTATAGGGCAGTCTCCAACCCTGCCCTGATGGAAGTGCTGTACACCCACAAGTCAAATGGCACAAGAGTCACTTGCTGTAGCGATCTTAACCTAGCCTGTGACATAAACAGAACGTGCTAGAGAGACAGATATATCTCCCAGAGATTGCAGCTCCTCTGGAATAAACTTCCAGTTCACATGAAGCAAACTTCCTCAGTGACCCTATTCAAGAGCAACCTAGACAAATGGATGGGAGACCGCATATTCACCCCGGGGTTGGCACCCATGGCCCTCAAGGACAGGGGTAGTCGGTGTTGATGATAGACTCACTCTGCAAATTATGTCCATCTAACCACAGAAAATTGGAGCAACTCGGGATTAACATGGCTGGGCTTGTAAGGGCTCTAGGGACGGTAGCCTAGTAACTTCCTTTGAACCTATATATTTTTAATTTTATTTTTCTCTTGTTTACTGGATTTATTCAAATAATTCTTTTCTGCATAGGCCTAGGGTGAAAAACTCCAACATAATGCAAACATTTTTAAGCAAACATTCAATAATTTATATGAACGGACATTAAGTAATTAACAATTAAACATTCATTTGCTAATGAGATTACATTTGTATGAAATAAAGGCAAACTGTTACGGTATAAATGATAGATGTTAAGTTGTCAATCTCGCCTTCATTCTTGCTTGATGGGTTCTGAGCCGATCCTCGGCTCCGACTCGGCACTTTGCTAAGCTCGAGAGTCACTTTTACCAGCTCGAGGCAACCCCATATCCCATGATGCAAGGCGGTAAGTACCCAGATCTCGTTTGCCGCTTCGCTGATGAGGTCCTCCTTTTACCAGCTCCTGGTAAGTGTTTAAATTTAAACTGCTTTTAGCCCCTTTTCACTTTTAGACTATTTTTTCTTAGAAATCTTTCATTTTTAGTTCATTGTAAGCCCCCTTTTGACTAAAATTATCCTTCCTCCTTAATTTTTTTAGTCAGGCCTTCCTTCCCTCCCATCCCCCCCCTTGTCAGGGTGTGTGTGTGTGAGGTTTTTACTGCTCATACTTTAATTTTAATTGTTTGTTTGGGACTGTGTGTGTTCTGTTTTTGCATCCACTATGTCCAAAGAGCAGAGGGTCTCAGGCTTTAAGAAGTGTGACTCGTGCTGTCAGAAGATGTCTCTGACAGACGGTCACACTTCTTGTTTATACTGCCTGGGACCTCTCCACCTGCAGGACTCCTGTGCAATATGTCATTCTTTTAGCCAGGGAGTCCTGCAGGAAAGGAGAAACAAACTTATTTTAAGGGGACTCCTTAAACCGGAGGGCTCCCCGGCCAAATCGGCTCCGGGAAAGCCTTCCAAGTCTAAGGCCCAGGCTTCTGTTCCAAAGCCTTCGGCCTTGGCTCCAACTATGTCAGAGTCGAGATCGGCTCCGGCTGGAGCCGATCCGACCTTGGCTAAATCTTTGGCACCGATGGCTATCGGTGCCAATACTTCTATGGTCACTTTGGTGTCGGTTCCGAGTACTGGCTCCAACCACCATGTGGCCCAGGCTTCGGTGTCGGCGCCGACCGGCTCCGACACCGCTATTTCGATGCCTGCATCGGCTCCGGCTGGAGCCGATGCATCTAGATCTTCACTCGGTGCCGAAAAGTTATCAGCTCCGACTGGATCAGTGGGTTTGTCGGCTCCGATGGTTCCTTCGAGGAAGAGGTCCAGGTCCCCCTCTTTGGAACCGATTCTGTCGGCTCCGGCCTCACCTCTTCTTTCGGAACGGAGCCATCGGAGCCGATCATCTAGGTCGTCCAGGTTATCTGACCATGATTTAGAGAGGGTGGTAAGCAGATTATTAAAATCACAGGCACTGGCCCAGATGCTTCATAGTCCGTCTCAACAGACGACTATTAATCCACACCCCCTTCAAGTTCCTCCTTCGACTCTACCACAGAGTTTGGAGATGGAGTCACGGAATAGTTACGGCTATGGCTGAGGGGCAGATACCCTCCTCCTGCACCTTCAGCATCTACTCTTATCTCCTCCTCGAGACCTTCCTTGGAGGGATTCGGTGGTCGGGCTTCCCTGGTCTCCTCCGAGGGGGTGAGTGGCATCGGACCCTTGTCCGACCCCACTCTTCCCTTGGAGCTTCGCCTTGGTGAGCTCGGCTCCGACATCTGCCTCGGAGCCTTCCCTTTCGGTGGGCCCGGGAGTCCCAGTTTCTTCGGAACGGGTTCTCTCGGATCTCCCTGGGAGGGGGGCCTTCGAGGTGATGAAGAGTGTGCTGGCCACTGGGCTCAGTCAGCATTCTATTCCCTTAGCTCCTCCCTCTACAGTGCCTGTCGATATCTCTTCCATCTCTCTTGCTCCCTGACCTAGAGATCCACCGCCTCAGGTTTCCCCATTGGGAAGAAACCCCCTCTTCCGAGGATTCTCCTGACCAGTCAGGAGATCCTCCGCGCAAGACGACTTGTAAGAGGAAACACCTGGACTCCCCTGAGTCTACCACTTCAGATACCGACTTAGATGAGTCAGAGGGATCCCCAAGATCCCCCTCTGAGGATGTCTCCTTTTCAGACATCCTAGAACTCCTAAAACAGAGGGGAAACTGGCCCTCCATAAATCCCTCCGAGGATGAGTCGGTATACCTAGAGGCGTTTGGATCTCGACCCTCCACCTCCTGGGTGTCTCCACCTTTCGACCCCCTTATGGAGGTTATTGCTCGAAAGGCTTGGGCTGCTCCAGATTCTGTAGAGCCAGTTCCTAGGAGGCCGTCTAAATTTATTACAGCCCCTTCTGAAAAGCAATTCCTTACAAAAGGTGTCCCTGTTGATGCCATGGTGGTGGCGGCCGCCATTAAGAAGGAACTTGCAGATCCTTCCGTACCAGTCCATCCTCCTAATAAGGATTCTAGGACCATGGATAGGTATGGTAAGCGGATGTTTTCCTCAGCGGCCTTTGCCATGCGTTCGCTGAACTATTTATGTCACTTCACCAGACTCCAAAGGGACATCCTTAAGGAACTAGGTGAAGTAGTGCAGGATCCTACGGCTGCAGGGGCTCAAGAAAAGATTGCTTCTCAGCTAGGAATCCTTAATTCTATAGCTAAGTCCTCCATGCGACTGATCTCGTATGCAGCAGATGGAGCGAGTAGAGCCGCGGGTACAGGTGTGGCTCTTAGACGTCGATCCTGGATGCGGCTCTGTAATTTTGCAGATCCCTTTAAGGCGTCCTTCACAAATTCTCCCTTTGAAGGGTCAGCATTGTTTGGCCCTCAAGTGAAGGATACATTGACCAGGTGTGAGCAGGACGGCAAGACTCTTTCTGCCGCAGGGGTCCGTTTTTCTACCCCCTCTAGACCTTACCCCAAAGGTCAGAAGGGCGGAAAAATGTGGTTCCGTAAATCCCAGGGAGTCACGCCAGACGCACGTGGTCAGTTTACCCCTAGAGGCAGAGGGGGTAATAATAACAGACGCCGCTCTAGAGGCAGAGGGGGTCCACAAAACCAGGGAAGCAGAGAGCCTCTCTCTGACAAGCCCTTCCAGCATCCCTGAGATGTTGCCCGACTGTCCATCCTTGGAGGCAGTCGGGGGAAGACTATCGCTGTACCCAGAAGCCTGGCGTTCCTTCTCTCAAGACAGATGGGTACAGTCGATCATATCCGAGGGTTACAAGATTCCTTTCAAGGAAAGTCCTTTCACTCACAAAAATTCCCTTCCAGATGTGCCACCCGGTCTAAGGGAAATTGCAGAGTTAGAAGTATCAAAGCTTCTGCAAAAAAGGGCCATTCAGCCAGTTACAACAGACCATTCAGAGCCCGGAATCTACTCAAGATTCTTTTTGGTCCCCAAAAAGACAGGAGACTGGAGACCAATATTGGATCTCAGCAGACTCAACAAGTCTGTGAGAAAGACAAGATTTCGAATGGTCACACTTCAATCAATTTTGCCCTTCCTAGAAAAGGACAACTGGATGTGCTCAATAGATCTTCAGGACGCGTACTATCACATAAAAATTCACAGACGCTCCAGAAGGTTTCTCCGCTTTCGGCTGGGGTCCAGTCATTTTCAATTCAGAGCCCTGCCCTTTGGTCTCACTACAGCCCCCAGAGTGTTCACCAAATGTATGGCAGTGGTCACGGCTCACCTGAGACGTCAAGGATTCCAGGTGTTTCCGTATCTCGACGACTGGCTCCTTTCAGCCACCACCAGGCATCAACTTCTTCAAGCCAGGGATTACACCCTAAATCTCTGCACTCAATTAGGAATTTCGATCAACTACGAAAAATCCTCCTTATTGCCCTGCCAGTCTATTACTTTCATAGGCGCAAACTTAAACACTGTTCGGATGTCAGCAACCCTCACAGACCAAAGAATCTCAGATATCCAAAGTCACGTGAGGATCATCCTTGCCAGCAAAAAGGTGCAAGCCAGAATGGTTCTGAAGGTGTTCGGCCTCATGGCTGCGGCCATTACCCTTCTTCCCCTGGCCCGCTTCTACATGCGTCTTCTTCAATGGATGTTGTTCACCCAGTGGTCTTACCAACAACTTCCCATGCGTCACCAAATCCTGGTGACACAAATTTGCAAGAATCATCTATCATGGTTGATTTCTTCTCCCCAGATTCATCAAGGCAGACCCTTTGTATCCCCGGCCCCGGTAGCCACAGTCACTACGGACGCATCCCTGATCGGGTGGGGGGGTCATTATCAGGGCAGGATGGTTCATGGGACGTGGCAACCGTTCGAATACCACCTGCACATAAATGTCCTAGAGATGAGAGCAGTGCTTTTAACGTTGCAAGCCCTCAATGACTTTCTTCCCTTGGGAACAATTGCAGTTCACACAGACAACATGTCTGTAGTATGGTATATCAACAAACAGGGCGGAACCAAGTCCTACCCCTTGTGTCGAGAAGCTCTCAGACTTTGGCAATAGGCGATCTCCTCTCTCCTCTGATCGGTTTCTGGTAGCAACGCATATCCCTGGGAAAACCAACATTCTAGCGGACAGATTGAGCAGAGCTATTCTCATGCCTCACGAGTGGTCTCTCAAACAATCTATAGTGGAGGAGATTTTTCTAGAATGGGGCCGCCCATGTTGCGATCTTTTTGCTACTCCCCAAAACAGCAAATCCCCAGACTTCTTTTCTCTCTTCCCACTGCCAGGCCATCTCTCCAGAGACGCTCTAACCCAGGATTGGCCCCAGGGACTTCTTTATGCCTTTCCTCCCTTTCCGTTGATTCCACAAGTACTCCAGAAAGCCACAGTTTTGAGAGCCAAAATAATTCTCATTGCTCCCTATTGGCCTTGACAAATTTGGTTTCCGTTCCTCCATCGTCACCTTTTGGTGCAGCCGTGGCATCTGGACCCAGTGCCAGACCTTCTGATTCACCAATCGGGTCAGCTGCATCGGTCTATTCCTTCTCTCAACCTCACAGCGTGGTTGTTCCACTTCCTTCCTTAGCCAGGCTTCCTATGATCTCTAATCCTGTTAGGGATATCATAGTGGCTTCCCTTAAATCCTCTACTAGAAGGATTTATACCAGCAAGTGGAAACGCTTCTCTTGTTGGGCAAAAGCTAAAAATATAGATCCTTTTACTGCCCCTGTTCAAGCAGTTTTGGATTTCTTAGCGGAAATCTTTCACTCGGGCTCTTCATCTTCCACGGTCAAAGTTCAGTTGGCTGCTATCTCGAACTTTCATGTCAGGTTTGCAGATCACAACATTATGTCCCACAGGCTTTGTAGAGCCTTTCTAAAAGGAATTTTTCTCCTGAAACCTCCAGTCAGGGGTCCTCCTCCTCAATGGGACCTAAATCTAGTGCTGACATCCTTAATTCTTCCTCCCTTCGAGCCAGCTGTTTCATGTTCCCTGAAATTTCTTTCATGGAAAACACTCTTCCTTGTTGCTATTACCTCGGCAAGGAGAGTGTCAGAACTTCATGCTCTCTCTGTTCGTCCCCTTATTTGGTCTTCCACAAAGACAGGGTATCCTTGAGAACTAATCCAACCTTTTTGCCTAAGGTGGCCTCGAAAAATAATTTGAACCAATCTATTGACCTCCCTGTATTTTTCCCTAATTACTCAAACAGATCGGAACAAAAATTACATTATCTTGATGTTCACCGCCAACTCAGATATTATTTGGACAGAACAAAACAATTCAGGAAATCCGATCAGCTCTTTCTTTCTTATGCTGAAAACAAGAAAGGCCTTCCTGTCTCCAAAGTGACCTCATCTAGATGGCTTTCTTCCATCATCTCCAAAATCTATCAGCTCAGGGGAAAACAGCTGTGCTCAAAACCTAAAGCGCATTCAACCAGAAGCTTAGCCACTTCCACAGCTTTTCAGGCTAGACTTCCATTAGACACTATTTGTGCAGCAGCCACTTGGGCCACTCCTCATACCTTTGTTTCTCATTACAAATTGGATTTGGCCTCCAGGGATAGAGCCAGTTTTGGCTCTACAGTTCTCAAGAGTCTGTTCCATTGAGCCACCCAGGATAGAGGTGCTAGGACGCGGTCCCATCAAGCAGAATGAAGGCGAGATTGACAACTTAACATTGAGAAGTTATGTACCTACCATAACGTTCCATGTTAGTTGTCTTCTCGCCTTCTTTCTTGCGACCTCCCTCCTGCCCCTGGCCTGGACAGACCTTTTTCTCCCTATATGGAAGAATGCTTCTTAAGACCAGCTAGTTCTGGTCTACCTTATAGCCCATCCTTTAGGCTTTTTGCCTTTCTTTCCTTCTGGGAAGTCTTTTGTGCTAGGTGTTATTGCCTATAGGTACCAAACGAGATCTGGGTACTTACCGCCTTGCATCATGGGATATGGGGCTGCCTCGAGCTGGTAAAGTGACTCTCAAGCTTAGCAAAGTCGGAGCCGAGGATCGGCTCCGGACCCATCAAGCAAGAAAGAAGGCGAGAGAAGACAACTAACATGGAATGTTATGGTAGGTACATAACTTCTCAATGTTAAGTTGTCAATCTCGCCTTCATTCTTGCTTGATGGGTTCGGAGCCGATCCTCGGCCCGACTCGCACTTGCTAATCTCGAGAGTCACTTTTACCAGCTCGAGGCAGCCCCATATCCCATGATGCAAGGCGGTAAGTACCCAGATCTCGTTTGCCGCTTCGCTTATGAGGTCCTCCTTTTACCAGCTCCTGGTAAGTGATTCACTTTGTTGATATTTAAGCCCCTTTTTGTAAAAAAACCTTTAATTTTTAGTTATAAGTTAATTATATAGATTTTCTGACAGAAAATCCCTGTCTCTTCTAATTTTTTTTAGTCAAACTTTACCCATCCCATCCCCTCCCTGTTAGGGTGTGTGTGTTTGTTTTTATAGTAATACCTTTTTGGTATTTTATTTAATTTAATTTTTTGACTGGTGTGTGTGTGTGTGTTTTGTGAAGCACCATGTCAAAGGAGAGGGTCTCAGGTTTTAAGAAGTGTGACTCGTGCTGTCAGAAGATGTCTCTGACAGACGGTCACACTTCTTGCCTGTATTGCCTGGGGCCTCTTCACCTGCAGGACTCCTGTGCTATTTGTCATTCCTTCAGCCAGAGAGTCCTGCAGGAAAGACGTAACAAGCTGATACTTAGGGGCCTTCTTAAGCCGGAGGGCTCTCCGGCTAAGTCGGCTCCATCAAAATCAGCCAAATCTTCCAAGGCCCAGGCTTCTGTGTCTAAGCCTGCGGCCTCGGCTCCGACTCGTTCCGAGTCGAGATCGGCTCCGGCTGGAGCCGATTCTGGCTTAACAAAGCCTTCGGCACCGACATCGACCACTTCGGTGTCGGCTCCGATCGGTTCCGACCACCATGTGGCACAGGCATCGGTGTCGGCTCCGATCGGCTCCGACACCGTTACTTTTGTGGCTGTATCGGCTCCGGCTGGAGCCGATGCATCGAGGCTTCCTGTCGGCTCCGATAAGTCTTCAGCTCCGACAGGATCTATAGTATCGGTTCCGATGGCTCATTCCAGGAAGAGGTCGAGGTCTCCTTCCTTGGAGCCGATACTTTCGGCTCCGGCTTCACCTCTCCTTTCGGAACGGAGCCATCGGAGCCGATCTTCAAGGTCATCCAGACTTTCAGACCATGACCTAGAGAGAGTGGTCAGCAGATTACTTAAGTCACAGGTACTGGCCCAAATGTTACATAGTCCGTCTCAACAGACGACTGTTGGTCCACACCCCGTTACAGTTCCTCCTTCAACTCTGCCCCAGAGCTTGGAGTTGGAGTCTTCGGGAATGGTTACTGCTACGGCTGGAGGACAGATACCCCTTCTGTTCCTTCAGCCTCTACTCTTATCTCCTCTTCGAGACCTTCCTTAGAGGGATTCGGTGGTCGGGCTTCCATGGTCTCCTCCGAGGGGGTGAGTGGCATCGGACCCTTGTCCGAGCCCGCTCTTCCCCTTGGAGCCTCGGCCTTGGTGAGCTCGGCTCCGACATCTGCCTCGGAGACTTCCCTTTCGGTGGTCCCTGGAGTTCCTAGTTCTTCGGAACGGGTTCTCTCGGACCTGCCTGGGAGGGGAGCATTCGAGGTGATGAAGAGTGTGCTGGCCACTGGTATCAGTCAGCAGTCTGTTCCCGTAGCTCCTCCCTCTATAGTGCCTGTTGACATCTCTGCCACTTCTCTTGCCATAGGACCCAGAGATCCTCCGCCTCAGGTTTCACCATTGGGAATTTCCCCCTCTTCCGAGGATTCTCCTGATGTTTCGGGAGATCCTCCTAGGAAGAGGACTTGTAAGAGGAAACATGTAGACTCCCCCGAGTCTGTCACTTCGGATACTGACTTTGATGAGTCAGAGGGATCCCCTAGATCCCCCTCTGAGGATGTCTCCTTCTCAGACATCCTAGAACTCCTTAAACAGAGGGGAAACTGGCCCACCAACAATCCCTCTGAGGATGAGTCAGTATACCTAGAGGCGTTTGGATCTCGGCCCTCCACCTCCTGGGTGTCTCCGCCTTTCGACCCCCTTATGCAGGTTATTGCCTGAAAGGCGTGGGCAGCTCCTGACTCTGTAGAGCCAGTCCCTAGGAGGCCTTCAAAATTTATCACTGCCCCGAGTGACAAGCAAATCCTCACTAAGGGTGTCCCCGCTGATGCCATGGTGGTGGCTGCGGCCACCAAGAAGGAACTTGCAGATCCTTCCGTACCCGTCCATCCTCCTAATAAGGACTCTAGGACCATGGATAGGTACGGTAAGCGGATGTTTTCCTCAGCGACCTTTGCTATGCGTTCGCTGAATTACCTATGTCACTTCACCAGACTCCAGAGGGATATCCTTAAGGAACTGGGTGAAGTAGTACAGGATCCTACAGCTGCAGGAGCTCAAGAAAAGATTGCTTCGCAGCTAGGAACCCTTAATTCCATTGCAAACTCCTCCATGCGGCTAATATCTTATGCTGCTGATGGAGAGTAGAGCCGCAGGTACAGGTGTGGCTCTTAGATGCCAAGCCTGGATGCGGCTATGTGATTTTGCTGATCCCTTTAAGGCGTCCTTCACAAACTCTCCCTTTGATGGGTCAGCTTTGTTTGGCCCTCAGGTGAAGGAAACTTTGACCAGGTGCGAACAGGACGGCAAGACTCTTTCTGCTGTAGGAGTCCGTTTTTCCACCCCTTCTAGACCTTATCCCAAAGGACAGAAAGGTGGCAAAATGTGGTTCCGTAAATCCCAAGGAGTCACGCCCGATTCACGTGGTCAGTTTACCCCTAGAGGCAGAGGGGGTAACAACAACAGATGCCGCTCTAGAGGCAGAGGGGGTCCAAAAAACCAGGGAAACAGAGAGCCTCTCTCTGACAAGCCCTTTCAGCATCCCTGAGATGTTGCCCGGCTGTCCCTCCTTGGAGGCAGTCGGGAAGATTATCACTGTACCCAGAAGCCTGGCATTCCCTCACTCAAGACAGATGGGTACAGTCGATCATATCCAAGGGTTACATAATTCCTTTCGAGGAAAGTCCCTTCCCTCAAATTCCCTTCCAGATGTACCACCCGGTCTAAGGGAAATTGCAGAGTTAGAAGTCTCAAAACTACTGCAAAAAAGAGCCATTCAGCCAATTACAATAGACCATTCAGAGCCCGGAATCTACTCAAGGTTCATTTTGGTCCCCAAAAAGACGGGAGACTGGAGACCAATATTGGATCTCAGCAGACTCAACAAGTCTGTCAGGAAGACAAGATTCCGAATGGTCACTCTTCAGTCAATTCTGCCCTTCTTACAGAAGGACAACTGGATGTGCTCAATAGATCTTCAGGATGCGTACTATCACATCAAAATTCACAGACGCCCAGGAGATTTCTCCGCTCGGCTGGGGTCCAGTCATTTCCAGTTCAGAGCCCTGCCCTTTGGTCTCACTACAGCCCCCAGAGTGTTCACCAAATGCATGGCAGTGGTCACGGCTCACCTGAGACGTCAAGGATTCCAGGTGTTTCCGTATCTCGACGACTGGCTCCTGTCAGCCACCACCAGGCATCAGCTTATACAAGCCAGGGATTACACAATAAACCTTTGTTCTCATTTGGGCATCTCGATCAACTTCGAAAAGTCATCCTTATCACCCTGCCAGTCTATTACCTTCATAGGCGCAAACTTAAACACTGTTCGGATGTCAGCTACCCTTACAGATCAAAGAGTTTCAGACATTCAGAGTCATGTCAGGATCATTCTGGCCAACAAGAAAGTACAGGCCAGAATGGTTCTAAAGGTATTAGGTCTCATGGCTGCGGCCATTACTCTTCTTCCCCTGGCTCGATTCTACATGCGCCTTCTTCAGTGGATGCTGTTCACACAATGGTCATACCAACAACTTCCAATGCGTCACCAGATTCTGGTGACACAGACATGCAAAGAGCATCTTGCTTGGTGGATCACATCTCCTCAGGTTCACCAAGGCAGATACTTTGTACCCCCATCCCCGATAGCCACTGTCACCACGGATGCCTCCCTGATCGGGTGGGGGGGGTCATTATCAGGGCAGGATGGTTCATGGGACGTGGCAGCCGTTCGAGTACCATCTGCACATAAATGTCCTGGAGATGAGAGCAGTGCTTTTAACGTTGCAAGCCCTCAACGACTTTCTTCCCGTAGGGACAATTGCAGTCCACACAGACAACATGTCTGTAGTTTGGTATATCAACAAACAGGGCGGAACCAAGTCCTACCCCTTGTGTCGAGAAGCACTCAGACTATGGCAATGGGCGATCTCCTCTCATCGGTTTCTGGAAGCAACGCATATCCCTGGGAAAACCAACATTGTAGCGGACAGATTGAGCAGAGCTATTCTCATGCCTCACGAGTGGTCTCTCAAGCAATCTATAGCGGAAGAGATTTTTCTGGAATGGGGTCGTCCATGTTGCGATCTTTTTGCTACTCCCCAAAACAGCAAATGTCCAGACTTCTTCTGCCTCTTCCCTCTATCAGGCCATCCCCCAGAGACGCTCTGACCCAGGATTGGCCCCAGGGACTTCTTTATGCCTTCCCTCCATTTCCTCTGATCCCTCAGGTTATCCAGAAAGCTACCGTTTTGAGAGCCAAATTGATTCTCATTGCCCCTTACTGGCCTCGACAAGTTTGGTTCCAGTTCCTCCATCATCACCTTTTGGTGCAGCCGTGGCATCTGGACCCAGTGCCAGATCTTCTGATTCACCAATCGGGTCAGCTGCACCGGTCAATCCCTTCTCTCAACCTCACAGCATGGTTGCTCCACTTCCTTCCTTAGCCAGGCTTCCTTTGATCTCTAACCCAGTTAGAGACATCATAGTAGCTTCGCTAAAATCCTCTACCAGGAGGATTTATACAAGCAAATGGAAACGTTTCTCTTATTGGGCTAAGGCCAAGAATATTGATCCCTTTACTGCCCCTGTTCAGGCAGTCCTGGATTTCTTAGCAGAGATTTTTCATGCAGGCTCCTCTTCTTCCACAGTCAGAGTTCAATTGGCTGCTATTTCCAATTTTCATGTCGGGATAGCAGATCATAATATTATGTCCCATAGGCTCTGCAGGGCCTTCTTGAAAGGAATTTTCCTACTAAAGCCTCCAATCAGGAATCCTCCTCCTCAGTGGGATCTAAATTTAGTGCTGACATCTTTGATTCTTCCCCCCTTCGAGCCAGCTGCTTCTTGTTCCCTGAAATATCTTTCTTGGAAAACTTTATTCCTAGTGGCTATTACATCGGCCAGGAGGGTGTCTGAACTTCATGCTCTTTCGGTTCGACCCCCCTATTTGGTTTTTCACAAAGACAGAGTATCTTTGAGAACTAACCCAACCTTTTTGCCTAAGGTCGCTTCAAAGAACAATTTGAATCAATCCATTGATCTCCTGTATTTTTCCTAACTATTCAGATAGAGCTGAACAAAAGCTACATTATCTTGATGTCCACCGTCAACTTAGATATTATTTGGACAGAACAAAAAATTTAGAAAATCTGATCAACTTTTTGTTTCCTATGCGGATAATAAAAAGGCCTTCCTGTTTCTAAAGTGACTTTGTCTAGATGGCTTTCTTCGGTCATCTCTGAAATTTATCTGCTCAGGGAAAACAGCTGTGCTCAAAACCTAAAGCACATTCAACTAGGAGCTTAGCTACTTCTACAGCTTTTCAAGCTAGACTTCCTTTAGACACTATTTGTGCAGCGCCACTTGGGCCACTCCTCACACTTTTGTTTCCCATTACAAATTGGACTTGGCCTCCAGGGACAGAGCCAGTTTTGGCTCTACAGTCCTCAAGAGTTTGTTCCATTGAGCCACCCAGGATAGAGGTGCTAGGACGCGGTCCCATCAAGCAAGAATGAAGGCGAGATTGACAACTTAACATTAAGAAGTTATGTACCTACCATAACGCTTCCATGTTAGTTGTCTTCTCGCCTTCTTTCTTGCGACCCTCCCTCCTTCCCCCTGGCCTGGACAGACCTTGTTATAAGAAACTGTTATGCTGAAGACCATTCAGACCTGGTCCTTCTTCCATCTGTAGTTTTCTTTCTTCCTTTGGGAAGTATTTTATGCTTGGTGCTATTGCCCTTTGTCATCAAATGAGATCTGGGTACTTACCGCCTTGCATCATGGGATATGGGGCTGCCTCGAGCTGGTAAAAGTGACTCTCGAGCTTAGCAAGTGCCGAGTCGGAGCCGAGGGATCGGCTCCGAACCCATCAAGCAAGAAAGAAGGCGAGAGAAGACAACTAACATGGAACGTTATGGTAGGTACATAACTTCTTATTATGTGTTAGTAGATGGTGAACATTTGAAGAGCTGTACTAGTGAGTTTGCCAAATAGGTAGTAGATCATGTGATTAGTGCTTAAGAATTCAAAGAAATGGAGGTGAGGGAAGGAAACAGGGCAGAAATGTTGACTTTGTGGTTATGAGGTGTGTACAAATCAGGTTCATAGATAATTATATATATATATATATATATATATATATATATATATATATATATATATATATGTGTGTGTGTGTGTGTGTGTACACAGTGAGAGAGAGAGATTTCTATATAGATCTATATGAATATCTACTTATATATATATATACTGTATATAGATATATGGCTATCATAAACGTTGTAGTAGAAGTATAGAGTTGGGGGTGAGTAGTGTCTCATAACTATGTATATGGCTGGGAGATGCTGGTAAAAGTATTTAGGTATTGGTGAATACAAGTTGTAGGGAGTAGGATTTTGAATCAAGAGAAATGGTTTAACAGTATGGCAATATGGCAAGCTGAAGATAAAAGTGACATTAATCATAGAGATATACAGGAACAGATCCATTGATTTTAATAGATGAAGTTTTAGTTGTATGTTTTGTGTGGTGGTTGGAGTCACCACTGATTACTGCCATTCAACCTTTTGTGCTTTCCCATCCCCAGGTGATGACTGTGATTATTTTCCTTCTGGGTTGGGGAGGCATTTTGAATGGAAGACTGCTCAAGGGACATGGTTGCAATACAAGGCCAATCTTCACATGAATGTCTTGTAGATGATGGTAGCCCTCCTAGTGTTGCAGGCTTTTCAGGACCTCCTCCTCAAGGGTGTAATTGACATCCAGATGTTCAACACATCAGTAGTTTGATATCTGAGCAGGCAGTGAGGAACTCAGTCTTCTTCCCTATGACAAGATCCCATGAGGGTTTTGGCAATAGAAAATGACCTCTCAATGGTTTCTCATTTCAACATACATCCTGGCAGAATCCAATATCCTAGCAGGCAGTCTGATCAGGATCATTCTTCTACCTCACTGCTTGCCCCTGTACCCAGATATAATGCTGAAGATTTTCAGCCACTGGCATACTCCCTCCTGTGACCTATTTGCTTCCCCATCCAGCACAAAGTGCAGCATATTTTATGCCATGATCACTCCACTAGCACAGTCACCTAGGGGCTCTCCCCTCCATGCTTGGCTCCTGGGTCTTCTGTATGGCTTTCCCCCAACACCAATGATAATCAAGTTTGTTCAGAAGGCAGCCTTTTACAGAGTGACTGTCATCTTCATTCCCCTATTCTGGCCTCGTCAAGTTTGGTTCCCCTTACTTTGGCCTCACCTGCTTCACCTGTCCAAGGTATTTATTTATTTGATATTTGTTAACCATGTTAGGCCATCTGAGCCATATGGCCCACTTTCAGTGGAGACCCAAGGAGAAAGGCTCCAGCTTACAGAAAGATGAAATGTTTACATGGACATATATAAACAAAAATAATACAAAATAGTACAAAAATGATAACGTGTTGAAATAACATAGTATCAGAAGACTAAACATCCCATGGAGAAATAACAATATATTGCACAATGCGAGAAAGCATAGTCAGTAAAAGCACATCTTTTACCAGGGAGTATAATAGTAATACAGAATTTTATGCACACTGAGTGATGTTTGCTATGTACAGAGGGTAGATGTTAAAGGATGAGAAAGTGGGTTTTGCATATACCAGAAAGGAAAGAATATGAACAAAAATATTTGGTGGAAGTACAATAGAGGTGGAAGTAGAATGGAGTGGAAGTTAAGGTGGATTATGGCAAGGGCAGCATCTTGAGTTCTGGGTCTGACTTCTAATCCTACCCAGTTACCCTCTCAAACCTTCACTCTCTCAAGCTAACAGCACAGTTTCTCCAGTTCTGATGATGGCTAGGAACCTAAGCCGTCTGAGAGGGTTGTTCAAATCCTATCATCTTCCCAGAAACCTTTAATCTGGAAAGTTGATGTCAATAAATAGAAATGCTTTTTTGTTTGGGTTTTTTTCAACGGTTAAAATCCTTTCTCTGCTTCTTTAGATGTCTTTCTGGACTTCTTGGCCAGTCTTTTACAATCTGTTTTAGCTTGAGGGGCACCTTTCTATTACATCCTCCTGTTAGAAACCCTGTACTTCCTTGGGACCTTTCTGTGATACTTCAAATTTTTACTAGATCTCCCTTTGAGCCTTTACGTTGTTTTCATAGAAAACCTTTGTTTTGGTGGCTGTTACATCAGTAAGAAAATTGTTAGAACTTCAAGCATTGTCATCTGTCCGCCCTACTTGATTTTTCATAAGGATAGAGTTGCATTATAGACCAGTCCCTCCTTTTGGCCAAGGTTGCTTCAGAATCTAATTTGAATCAGTCCATTTACTTGCCATTGTCCTTTCAGAATTGTAGTACCATGTGGGGCATATTTGCTTCGAGTTTGGATGTGCATAGTCTGCTCTGGTTCTGTTTGGACAAAATCAAAAGTGTCAAGTCTGTCCCACTTTTTGTATCCTTCTCAAAGGAACGATTTGATAAACCTGTTTCCATGGTGACCCAATCCAGAAAGCTCTCCATTTGTATTTCTTTTGCTTACTTTTTAAAAGGAATGTCTTTACCTGAATACCTAGAAGTCATTCCATGAGAGCAGTAGCTACTTCAACCTTGTTTTTCTCCCAGGCTTCCATTGATGTTATCTGTGATGCAGCTCCTTGGTCTAACACTCATATTTTTGTGTGTCATTAGAAGATGGACATTCTTTCTAGGTCTGCAGGTGCCTTTGGCTCCACCATATTATTGAATCATTCTTGACTCCATGCCCCCCTCCACACTGTCAGTACTTATTGAGTGCTCCTGATCAGCCTTGCAGTCCAGCCAGGGTTCCGTCGTTTAGGTCGTGAGACATTTCCCCGCAAGCTACAACTCTGTAACCATTAATCCTGATCGATGTCTTTGAAACAGTCACCAAGGCCATTGACGAGGGGAAGGTGGTCCAAACAGCCTACCTGGACCTTGCAAAAGCCTTCGATACAATACCCCACTCGGGCATTATAGATAAGCTCACCAGCTTAAATATAAACCCCTATGTCACTAGATGGGTTGCAAACTGGCTCAAGGACAGAACCCACATGGTTAGAATTGCTGGAGCCATGTCAGACTCCAAACCAGTTACAAGTGGCGTCCCACAAGGCTCAGTCCTGGGACCTCCCTTGTTCGGTATATATTTCTCGGAGGTACAGGCTAACACGGAAGGACTGTGGCTGACCACGTTCGCAGATGACTGCAAACTGGGCGCCATAATCGACTCTGCAGCCGACACAAGCATCCTACAAAAGGGCCTCATAGGAACAGACAACTGGTGCCAGAGCCATGGCCTCAAGCTAAACGCCAGAAAGTGTATAGTCATCCCCTTTGGCAAAACAAAGTGCCCACAAATTACCACATAGGTGGTAATCCATTAAGTATGGAAGAAGTAACTAGGGACCTGGGGACCCAAGTTGATAGCAATCTCTCATTTGACAACCACGTGGCCAAAGTGGTTAGAAAAACATTTTATATAGCCCACCTAATCATGAAGGGATTCACATCTAGATCAGGGGAGGTCATCGTGCCTCTGTTCATCCCTCGTCAGGCCCATAATTGAGTACAATGCCCCTTTTGGGATGTACCTTACCAGACACCTGCAGCAACTGGAAAGACCCCAAAAGTATCTCACCAAGAGGATCAAAGAGTTCAAACAGATGCCATATGCCACCTGGTTAAAGAAACTCCAGCTCTACTCAGTGGCATACCGCCTGCTCAGAGGCGATATGTGCCTGACGTATAAAGCCATGTCCAACCCGGAATTAATGGGCATGCTGCACCTCAGAAAATCCAAATCCCATCGAGCTACGCGCTCGAGAGACTTGAACCTCAGCACTGAAATAAGTAGGACATGCTGGAGGGACAGATTCATAACCCAGAGGCTCCCTTCACTCTGGAATAAAATCCCAGTCCAGGTTAGGCAGAGTCCCACTTTGACTCTCTTCAAGAGGAATCTTGATGAGTGGATGGGAGATAGGTTTACCCCGGGTATCACTTCTGTGTCACTACAGAGGCACAGTATACTAACCTCGAAAAAGGGCATAGCAAAATTCATTTAAAATGGGTGGCGAAAGCCAAACACACTCTGGCTAGGCTTATAAATGCCCTAGGGCAGATAGCCTAGTATGAACCTATGAACCACTTCCCCCGTAGAGCGGTATGGTGAAAAAGCAAACTCACTGCGGTGTTAAAACTCGGCCAGCCACATAGCACACTGCTACAATCCCTAAACAACTACATTGTTGTATTATAACAATGGAAACAACTTTGTCTAAGTGGCTACATGGCTGAATTATAACAACAGAGACAGCCTCGCTAAACATGTTACCAGTATTGTTATAATATGGTCGTGTAACCATTTAGACGACAGCCGTGTAACCATTTATGGAGTATAGCAGTGTGCTGTATGGCTAACCGAGTTTTAACACCACAGCGAGTTTACTTTTCCACCATATCGCTCTGTGGGGAAGCAGTGGTTCAGGCTTCTGGTTACGGTGTTGTAGCTCGCGGGGAAATGTCTCGCGACCTACCCGCTGGAACCCAGTCCAGCCTAGAAACCTATGTAAGAGGGTTCATTCCTGTTGTCTTTTCTTTCCTGCCTTCATATTCATCATTCTGATTATGATTTGTTATATTCCACATGGTTGTCATGGGGCAAATTCGATCTGAGGAGAGGTTGTTAGAGCAGGGTATTATGAGTGGAGGAGGCAGAGCTCTTGGACTGAAGATTCTGAGAATGCTGGCAGTGGATCCGTGTTGGAGTTGAGAACCCACAGGTTGAGATGGGTGGAAGAAGACAGAACTGATCTATCCTTATGGTAAGTACATAACTTTCACCTCTCATTCCCCAGGGCAGCTTCTTGGTAAGATTAGATGTAAAACATGCCAACTTTCAATTTCCCAGAGCCAAAGGCACATATTTACTTGCACATCTTTGCAGAGTCTTTTCTCAGATGTGAAGGATCATGTCTATGGGTTTCTTCTCTTCTGAGCAATCTGGAGTTCCAGATAAATGTTCACAAGTCCTTCTTAACCCCCACCACACAGTATTGTCTTTCTAGGCTGTCTCAGAGACACCTCGAAGCAAAAGGCTTTTTTGCCATAGGAGAAGATAGATTTATATCTAGAAACTTTCCTTAGCTTCTCAAATCAGTCTCATACTTCAGCCATTGAGTGTCTGATGATTCTGGAGTTTATGGCCTGTTTGATTCTCATGCTCTTATCTTGCCATGTTGCACATGAGAATGATTCAATTGTTTCTAAAAAATCACATGGACCCAACATTTGCATATTCCAAAATTTCAGATTCCAATCTTGTGTTTTGTAAAAAAAAAGGAACTGCTCTGGTGGAAACTATAGATACAAGCAAGTCTTTAGAATGGGTAATTCTGGTGCTGTTTGTTTCGTGTATATGCAAGAGATCCATCAGAGTGGGATCTGACAATGCCTTGTGTGATGGAAGGAGGTACTGCCAGCCCAGATAGCTGGAATGTTGTAAATAATTATATGTCATTTGTGAATATCATCATGTCTTCTTCGATGGAATATTGGAAAGCAGTGGACTCTAGAAGTATTCGAGAGGCTGCAACACGGTCCTCTGTATATACCTTTTCATAGGTTCATAGGTAGGTACTAGGCTATCTGCCCGAAGGCATTTATAAGCCTAGCCAGAATTTGTTGGCTTTCCCCGCCCCCTTAGATTAGTTCCCTGTGCCTCTGTCCAGCAGAGCCACTGAAGTGATCCCCGGGGTAAACTTTCTGTTTCCCATCCACTCGTCAAGGTTTCTCTTGAGTGTTAGCGAGGAGCTCTGCCTAATGTAGATTGGAATCTTGTTTCAAAGAATGGGAAGTCTCTCTGACAAGAATCTATCCCTCCAGCACATCCTATTTTACTGTTGTGGTGAGGTTTAGATCCCTAGAGCGTGTGGCTCGAGGGGATAAGCTTTTCTTTAGGTGGAGCATGTCGATCAGTTCTGGGTTGGACATGGCCTTGTATATCAGGCAGAGATCACCTCTGAGTAGGCGGTATGCAACAGAGTACAGCTGGAGTTTCTTCAGTCGAGCTGCATAGGGCATCTGTTTGAGGCCAGTGATCCTCTTGGTGAGGTACTTCTGTGGTCTTTCCAGCTGTTGCAGGTGTCTTGTAAGATACATCCCAAATGGGACGTTTTACTCTATGATGGGTCTGATGAGCAATGAGTAGAGGGGCACAATGACCTCTTTTGATCTGGATGCGAACCCTTTTGTGATAAGGTGTGCCACGTAGAAGGATTTTCTAACCACTTTGGCAATGTGGTTATCAAAGGAGAGTTTACTATCTACTTGGGTCCCCAGATCCCTTATTATGCCTTCCGTATTTAGGGGACTAGCACCTATGTGGTAGTTTGTGGGTACTTTGTTTTTTCCAAAGGGGATGACTATGCACTTTTTGGCATTTAACTTGAGGCCATGATTTTGACACCAGGTGTCCGTCTCAGTGAGACCCTTTTGGAGGATGTCTGTGTCAGCCAGAGTCTCAGTTATAGCCCCTAGTTTGCAGTCATCTGCGAACTTGGTCAGCCATAGTCCTCCTGTGCTTGCCTGTACCTCTGAGAAGTACATGTCGAACAGGAGGGGTCCTAGGACTGAGCCCTGGTGAACGCCACTTGTAACCGGTTTAGAGTCAGACCTAGCTCCCACAACTCTTACCATGTGGGTTCTGTCCATGAGCCAGTTGGCAACCCATCTTGTGACGTAGGGGTTTATGTTCAGGCTGGTGAGCTTGTCTATAATACCAGAATGGGGAATGGTGTCAAAGGCCTTTGCGAGGTCTAGGTAGGCTGTGTGTACCACCTTTCCCTCGTCTATAGCCTTGGTAACTGTCTCAAAGAAGTCCACCAGGTTTAGGATGCATGATCTGCCCTTAAAGCCAAACTGGGTTGGGTCCAGTGTTTGGAGGTTCCCAATGTCTCTGTTAATGAGTTCCATGATGATGCGCTCCATAGCCTTGCAGACTAAGCTAGTCAGACTTATAGGGCGATAGTTCCCGGGGTCTGTTGTGGCTCAACCTTTGTGGAGCAGAATAACCGTTGCTGTACGCCACTCTGTGGGTACGTAACCTGTGGAGAGGCTGAGTTTGAACAGTGTGTTTAGGTGAGGGGTTAGTTCGTCTTTGAGCTTGTGTAGGATGCAGCCTGGGACTCTGTCTGGTCCCATTGATGCTGTGTTTTTGGCTTTGGAGAGGGCTGTTTTAACCTGAGTGTCTGTGATTTCAGGGACTCTACATTCTTCTGGTATGGTTATGGGCCCTTTTGGGGGTGAGAGGGGGGTGAAGTTTGTGCAGAACCTGTCTGCCAGGATGTTGGCAATATCGGCCGGTTCAGTGTATTTTGTACCATTCTGCACTAACTCAGAGTAGATCTGAGCATTGCCACTTAGATTCTTGACATAGCTAAAGAATGCCTTGTGGTTATCTTTGGAGTCCTTGGCAATTTTTCTTTCGAAACTCGCCTTAGATGATTTTATGAGGGATCGTAGTTTTTTGCTAATACTGATCAAGGATGTCTTCCCTTCTTGGGATTTTCCTCTTTTCTGTACTAGTTTCCTCCTTTTATTGTATAGCTTGTTCATAGGTTCATAGGATGGTACTAGGCTGTCAGCCCTAGGGCCTTTACAAGCCTAGCCATAACAATTCCCTGGCTATTTCTTCCCACATTATTTACTTTCCTGGACCCCTGTCTAGCAGGGTGACTGACGTGATCCCTGGGGTAAATTTCCTTTCTCCCATCCAATCGTCAAGGTTCCTCTTGAAGAGGTCCAAAGAGGCACTCTGCTTGACATGTATGGGCAATCTGTTCCAGAGTCTGGGGAGTCTCTGGGTCAGGAACCTATCCCTCCAGCATGTTTTGTTTATTGTGATGACAAGGTTTAGATCCCTGGAGCGTGTACCTCTGAGGGATTGGGATTTCTTTAAGTGTAGCATGTCCAACAGCTCTGGGTTTGACATGGCCTTGTATGTTAAGCAGAGATCGCCTCTGAGTAAACGATATGCGACAGAGTATAGCTGGAGTTTTTTAAGGCGGTCAGTGTAGGGCATCTGCTTTAGGCCTGTGATTCTTTTAGTGAGGTATTTCTGAGGCCTTTCCAGTTGTTGCAGATGTCTTGAGAGGTGCATACCAAATGAGGCGTTGTATTCTATAATGGGTCTAATGAGGGATGAGTACAGTGGGACAATGACCTCCTTTTTTCTGGATGAAAAGCCCTTCGTGATGAGGTGTGCCACATCGAAGGATTTTCTGACTGTTGTGGCGATGTGGTTATCGAAGGTGAGACCACTGTCCACCTGTGTCCCTAAGTCTCTTATCACACTTTCTGTGTTTAGTGTACTGCCACCTATATGGTAATTCATGGATACATGTTTTTTCCCAAAGGGGATAACAATACATTTCTTGGCATTGAGCTTGAGCCCATGACTCTGGCACCAAGCATCTGTTTCTGTAAGGCCCTTTTGTAGAGTATCCACATCATTTGGAGATTCAATAATGGCTCCCAGTTTGCAGTCATCTGCAAACTTTGTTAGCCAGAGTCCCTTAGTGTTGACCTGTACTTCAGAGAAGTAGATGCCAAACAATAGCGGCCCCAGGACTGAACCCTGAGGTACTCCACTTGTCACTAGTCTGGAGCTGGATTTGGAGTTGGCTACTTTTACAGTGTGGGTTCTATCAGTAAGCCATTTAGCAACCTATTGGGTGACATAGGGATTAATGCCAAACTTCGTAAGTTTATCTATGATTCCAGAGTGGGGGATGGTGTCAAAGGCCTTGGCAAGGTCTAGATAGGCTGTGTGGACCACCTTACCCTTGTCCATGGCTCTGGAGACTGATTCAAAGAAGTCATTCAGGTTCAGGAGACAAGATCGGCCCTTCACAAACCCAAACTGGGTGGGGTCCAGTGTTTGAAGGTTGCCAATGTCTTTGTTTATAAGTTCCATGATAATACGCTCCATGGCCTTGCAGATAAGGCTTGTCAGACTGATGGGACGGTAGTTTCCGGGATCCAAGGTGGATCCCCCCTTGTGGATTGGGATAACTGTAGCTCTGCGCCACTCAGTGGGCACGAAACCTGAGGTGAGGCTATGATTAAACATGACACTTAGGTGAGGTGCCAGTTCATATTGTAGTTCATGTAGTACACAGCCCGGGATGTCATCTAGTCCCATGGATGCTGTATTCTTGGCTTTAGAGAGTGCGTTTTGTACCTGTGTGGCCGTTATTACTGTAATTTGGCAATCTTCCGGTATTGAGATGGGCCATTTAGGGGGTGAGAGGGGGGTGAAGTTGCCACTGAATCGATCTGCCAGGATATTGGCAATATCCTTCAGATCAGTATATTTAATGCCATTCTGTTTTAGCTCAGAGCAGATCTGAGCATTGTCATTTAGATTCTTGACATAGTTATAGAATGCTTTGTGGTTGTCTTTGGAATCTTTGGCAATTTTATTTTCGTAACTAGCTTTGGAGGATTTTATGAGGCACCTCAGTTTCTTACTGAGGCTAGTAAGGGAGTTTTTTGCATCCTGGGATTTTCCTCTTTTCTGCAAAAGTTTCTTCGTTTTGTTGTAAAGTTTGTTTATGGCAGGGGACCACCAGATTGGTGACAGAGAGCATTCTGGTTCTATTTGGGATGGCACGATTCATGCATGAGTGGATGTGCTCGTACAGTGCCTTAATGTAGGATTCATAGGTTCATAGATTTATACTAGGCTATCTGCCCTAAGGCATTTATAAGCCTAGCCCAAATTTTTGTGGCTTACGCCACCCCTCATATGAAAAAATACTGTGCCCATTAGTTTGTTGTGCCTCTATCCAGCAGTGACACAGAGATGATTCCCGGGGTAAACCTATGATCTCCCATCCACAGGTCAAGATTTCTCTTGAACAGAGCCAGCGAGGTGCTCTGCCTCACATGGACCGGGATTTTATTCCACAGCATAGGGAGTCTCTGAGTGATAAATCTAACACTCCAGCACATCCTATTTATGTCCGTGCTAAGGTTTAAGTCGCTTGCTCTAGCGGTTTTGGTGGATTTGGATTTTTTGACGTGGAGCATGTCCATTAATTCCGGGTTGGACATGGCCTTGTATGTCAGGCACATGTCACCTCTGAGCAGACGGTATGCGACTGAATAGAGCTGGAGTTTCTTCAATCTGGCAGCATATGACAGATTTTGGAGTCCCTTTATCCTTTTGGTGAGGAACTTTTGGGGTCTCTCCAATTGCTGCAGATGTCGGGTGAGATGCATCCCGAATGGGGCATTGTACTCAATCATTGGTCTGATAAGTGAAGAGTACAGGGGAACAATGACCTCACTAGATCTGGATGTGAATCCCTTCATGGTCAGGTGGGCAATGTAGAAGGTCTTTCTAACCACTTTAGCAACGTGAGTGTCAAAAGAAAGGCCACTGTCAACCTGGGTCCCCAGGTCCCTGATAACCTCTTCTGTGCTTAGTGGATTGCCACCTATATGGTAGCTTGGGGTTACCTTGAACTTGAAGTTGAACTTTCAGTTCCCGTCTGCATGGGTGTCATGAAGTTTGTCACTTCTGACTTGAGTAGCATGAAGTTGGCTTTGGAGAAGTTTTTTATGGTGGTTTCTTTACTGGGGGGTGGGGGTGGGATGTGGATGTTAAGGGTGATTAGCTTATGGTCAGACCTGACTAACGAGGGGGTGACCATAGGTTTGGAGCATTGATTTCCCATGTTGGTAATGACCAGGTCTAGGATATTGGAGCCCCTGGTGGGACTATGGATTAGTTGATCCAGGGCGTTGGAATTTATGAATTCCAAGAACCGCTAAGCAAAGGTGTTGGGACATGAGTAGTTTTCCCAGTTAATGGCAGGGTAGTTAAAATCACCCAGTATTAGGGTGTTTGGTTCTATCTTAATATTTTCCAGTATGTTTAGAAAGGTGTAGTGAGAATCTTGGGGTATGGTGTGGGATCTGGAGCAAGCTACAATTTGGATTGCAGTCTTACCTAGTGTTAGTTGCACTTGGAGAATTTCAGACACATTGTGTTGGCCAACTAGCCTGGTGGTGTGAGTATCCTTGGTGAATATTGACACTCCTCCACCTTTAGTGTTTCGGTCCTGGTTTGGTGGCCGAAAAGTGTGGTAAGAGTTGTAGCCTGGTATTGCAGGGGTGCTCTCTGGAGCCTTGAACCAGGTCTCAGTTACTGCACAGATATCGATGTTCTCCATTTTAGGAGTGCCTCGAGAGAGTGCATTTTGAGGTTTAGACTTCTAGCATTGAGTAGCATTACCTTCAGATTTTGCATGCTTGTACCTGTTACGGTGGTGGTCTTGTCCTTTGAAGTTTGCCTAAAAAAGGCACTATAGGGGTGGCAAGAGCCTTAGCCAGTAACCTGAATCCCAGGGGCGACAGGTGCAGACCATCTCTGGCAAAGCATCATGGTCTGTCAATCACGTCATCCCAGGCAGACAGATACTGGATCCCCTTTGAATGACACCATAAGCTTAGCCAATTGTTGAAGTCAATCATTTTATCCTTATATTGTGATATCATTCTGGGTGAAGGCAGGATGCTACTCAGGGCTAGGGTCATACCTGCCTGGGCCACATGATCCGAGAGCTCTTCCATGTCTCTTTTCATGTAGTCCAGGGAGGTACATCTCAAGTCATTCACTCCAACATGGACAATGACAGAGTCATATTTGTACTTGTTGTGGAGTGACTTGAGTGCATGCGTTATGTGGCGGATCCTGGCACCCGACAGGCAGCTGACTGTAATTTTCTCCTTATTCAACCTGGTGAGAGGGACATCAGTGTGCCGGACTATAGAGTCACCTATGACTAAAGTGTTAGGTACATTGTCTTACCTTAGGGGCTGTTGCTGGGTGACACACTGGTGTTGTGAACTATGTGACACATTGGTTGTGATTGGTGTTTGTTTGCATTTCAGCTTCAGAGGTCTTTGTTGTTTGGGCAGGTTACAGTTAAGGACCTCTGCATATGTGGATTTAGTGTTGCTATATATGGGTGTTGGTGGTGCGGGTTTAGAAGGCCTAAGTGTTGCTTGAGGTGGAGTGTGGGTGTTAACCTTCTCCTCTTGACTGTTTAGCACAATCTTGGGTGGAGAGAGCTTTGCTTCCATTTTGGCTATGTAAGTGCATCTCTCACAGGTTGTAGTGTTGGGTGGTAGGCGGAGAGGGTTGTTTGTGTACATGAGGCAATTGCTGCATTGCCCCAGTATGCCCAGATTCACCAGGTGGACAGGAGAAATCACCGGAAGCTGACCCCTTATTTAGTTTATGGCAGGAGTCCACTAGACTGGTTTCCTTTTCTTGGAGGAGTGAGTCTTGGTTTTGCTTGGGATTTTGCAGCTTGGACAATGTTATCCTTTAGCATGGGGACTTTGAAACTTTCCACCTCGGTCTTAAGTAACGTGAAGTTTGCTTTTGAAAAGCTTTTCACGGTGGTTTCCTTGTCCGGGGGTGAGGGCGGAATGTGGATATCCAAAGTGATTTGTTTATGGTCAGATCTAACCAGTGAGGGGTTGACCTCCGGTGTGGAGCACCGGTCACCCATGTTGATGACCAGGCCCAATATGCTGTCACCTCTGGTGGGAGTGTTGACCAGTTGATCCAGGGCATTTGAGTTTATAAATTCTAGGAAATGTTGGGCAAGGGAATTAGTACTTGAGTAGTTCTCCCAATTAATGTTTGGGTAATTGAAATCACCCAATATTAGGGTGTTTGGTAGAACCTATATATTTCCCAGTGTTTCCAGAAATGCGGAATGGGGGTCCTGAGACATGGTGGGTGATCTGTAGCAAGCTACAATTTGAATTGCTGTTTTGCCCGTTGTTAGTTGCACGTGGATGATCTCTGAAGCATCGTGCTGTGCCACTAACCTGGAGGTGTGGGTATCCTTGATGAATATGGTTACGCCCCCGCCTTTTGTATTTCTGTCTGGGTTCTGTGGCCGAAATGTATGGTATGAGTTGTAGCCTGGTAGTGCTGGGGTGCTCTCTGGAGCCTTAAACCAGGTTTCTGTTACTGCACATATTTTGATTTTCTCCATACTGAGGAGTGCCTTGAGTGCGTGCATTTTGAGGTTTAGACTTCTGGCATTGAGTAGTATCAGATCCAAAACGAAATGCCCTGTACATAGGTACTGCACGGCTGGAAAGTACCACGTATAAAACAACATTAGCCAGCAGTTGAAGTGTAAGTAGACATAAATTAATAAATATAAGGTAAAGAAGCTTGAAACTTTATTAGTCACAGACCGGTTTCGGCATATCCAAGCATTCTTCAGTGTGAATACAAGGATGTCCTTTTATTCACACTGAAGAAGGCATGGATATGCCGAAACCGGTCTGTGACTAATAAAGTTTCAAGGTTTTTTACCTTATATTTATTATTTTATGTCTCCTTACACTTCAACTGCTGGCTAATTTTGTTTTATTGAGTAGTATCACCCTCAGTTTTTTGTTACGTGTGCTATTTATGGTGGTGGGTTTGTCTTTTGAGCCTTGCCTAAAAAAGGCACTATGGGGGTGGCAAGAGCCTTGGCCAGTATTCGAAAGCCTAAGGGTGACAGGTGCAAGCCGTCTCTAGTGAAGCAGCGTGGCTTGTCGAGCATGTCATCCCAGGCGGACAGACACTGGATCCCCTTTGAATGACACCAGAAACTTAGCCAATTGTTAAAATTGATAATTTTTTCTTTATACTGTGGTATCATTCTTGGTGAGGGCAGGATGCTACTCATGGTCAGGGTCATACTGGCCTGGGCTACAAGATCAGAGAGCTCTTCCATGTCTCTTTTCATGTAGTCCAGGGAGGTATGGCTCAGGTCATTCACACCAACATGGACAATGACAGAGTTGTATTTGTACTTGTTCTGGAGTGATCTGAGTACTTGTGTTATGTGGCGGATCCTGGCACCAGACAGGCAGCCAACAGTAACCTTCTCCTTATTCAGCCTAGTGAGTGGGACGTCAGTATGCCTGACTATTCACCTATTACTAGTATGTTGGGTATGTTATTTTGCCTTAAGGACTGTGATTGCATGGCACACTGGTTTTGTGGAGTATGTGTTTCATGATTTGTGTTGTGGGGGGGGGGGTTGCTTGGATGTCTGCTTTGGAGGTTTATAATAAAGGGATCAAAATTTTGGCCAAAAGTAGAAGAGTAATTCCCAGAATGTTGAAATAGAAGAGCAATTCCCAGAATGTTGGAAGTTCTCATCACTGAAATAAACACACAAGTCAGGAACTTAATAAAATCCACCAAAAAACAAACTTTGAGGCTAAAATATCAAACCAAAGACAATCACAAGGCATTTTTAGTTATGTCCACAATCTCAAACGTGCAACATCCTCAGCCAGCTGTGAATGATGTTACCTATACTGAGGCTGAAGATATAATGAACAAACTGGCCAATGAATTTAGCTGCAACTTTATCCCTCTCTCCCCTCCATCTATCCCTCAAAACATACCCAAAATTGTCTCACCTCCAGCTATTGAAAAACTAAATATACTTCACTAACTGGTCCTGATAATTATATTAAGAGTTGTTTATGTGAATGTGTACACTCTTACTCCACCTTTTATCATATTCACCGGACATCCTTTACAGGATTGTTTTCTCTGCTTTATAGCTTTTTAGCTTGATGGTTTTAAATTCAAACAACATGGGGCTAATACAAGTGTTTTATTATATATTTTTTCATCCTACTTTTTAGAACTGTCATTATTAACTACTACTGAAAGTTATTTAAGATTTTAATACTTTTTCACATAGTGGTAAAGTATTTTATTTATTTATTTATTCCAGTTTGGTGACCGGGGAGGTCCACTGGGCTCGAGAGCCCGTTTTCAGTGGAGGCCCGGGGAGAAAAGCTCCACAAAACAAGTTACATAACGTATAGAATTACCACATTACAAAGTTACATAACATATTGAAATAACAAAGAAAAATAATTTACATTGCAGTCAGTGTGTAGTCTTAC
Source organism: Protopterus annectens (assembly GCF_019279795.1). NCBI lineage: Eukaryota > Metazoa > Chordata > Ceratodontiformes > Protopteridae > Protopterus > Protopterus annectens. The sequence continues at coordinate 1,582,358,429 of NC_056729.1, forward strand.
AGTAATACAGCAGGTAGAATAGTAGAATGAATAGGTATCATTTACTTAGTAACCAAGATAGTAAAGAGAAATTATCTAGGAAAGGATGAGAGGCATAGAGCATGAGGCTGGGTGCAGAGATTGGTTACAATTTATAGTCTAGGTCTCTGTGAGAGGTTAGAAAGGGAAGGAGGTTAGCCAGGAGAGTAGGAAGAGGGGAGGTTGGGAGGTATGGGGTGAAGAGTGCAGTTACATTTTCTGTGAAGAAACAGGTAGGAGTGAAGTAGTCTTTTGAAGGTGTTTAGGTCCTCAGTGTAGAGGGCAGGGCATTCCATTTTTTAGCTAGGGTGAAGGAGAGTAAAAGCTGACCAGCTGGTCGCTTAGGTTTGTGGATGGAAATAAGGTTTTGGTGAGTGGATCTAAGGGGTCTGGGGGGGGGCTATATGGTGGGAGGATATTCGATAAAGCGGTGCAGCTGGTGGGGTGAAATAGTAACTTGTGGGCTAAGACAATTTGGAGGAAGTCTAGTTGATTGGGGAGTTCAAGCCAGTTTAAAGTTTGTAGGCGGAGCAGTGATGAGAGAAGGCGTTTGCTTTTGTGGCAAATCTGGAGATTTTATTGTAGCATGCTTCTAGTTTAGAGGTAAGGGTGGAAGACAGATTAATAAGCAGAGGAGCGCCATATAGAAGAGATGGGAGGAGATATGTAATGGCCAGGGTATGTCTAGTAGAGGGAGAGAGGAAGTGATTATTCCTGTACAGTAGGCCGAGTTTTATGTGGATTTTCTTGATATTAACTTGGATATGGGTATTGAATTTTAAGTGTTCGTCAATGGTGAACCCCAAGAGTTTGGCGGAGGGAACACTGTCAATGATAGAGTTATTGAGGCTAATAATTTGAAATTAGTTTTTATCAATGGGAGTGGATTTAGAGGGAGTGAATAGGAGGATCTTAGTTTTGTTAGCGTTAAGTGAGAGGTGGTTCTGGTGCATCCATTTTTCAGTGGTTGATAAGGCAGATTGAGTTAGAGACAAGTTCAGTTTGGTTGGAGGCATAGCAGATCAGAGTAGAGTAGTCTGCGTATTGGACAATTTTGGTGTTTGGAATGGCTTTGCGGAAATCACTAATGAAGATGTTAAATAGCAGAGGGCCAAGAATGGAACCTTGGGGAACTCCTGTGGGGGATGGAAGGAAGGTGGAGGAGGATTGGCCCCATTTCAATGCTTGGGACCTATCTGAAAGATAGCTGGAGAACCAGGAAAGAGTTTTTGGGGAGATGTTAAGGTTAGATAGATGGTTTAGTAGATGGGTGTGAGAGATGGTATCGAAAGCTTTTGATAAATCTAATAGAACAGATGAAACTAAGTTACCAGAATCTCGAGCTGAATGTATTGTGTCCAGGGCGGAAGCTGTGTTGGGTAGGAGAGAGCAGTTGGTGTTTGGTTAAGAATGGCATGAGCTGCATGTGTATGCATTTTTCTATAACAGTAAAAAGTGAGGAGCCAAGAATGAAGTGCATAATTGAAAACAGTACAAAACAAAACATACGACCCACCACAACCACCCACAAACAAATCCCACAAAGAACCCCAAACAGCTCCGGAACCCCACCAACTCCCCTCCCAAGCCTGGTTTAGAGATGGAAGAGAGGATGGCTATGGGGCGGAAGTTGCAGAAGTTACAGTTTTTGCCACCCTTGTGGAGTGATAGAATAAAAGCAGAACACCATAGTTTGGGTACATATGACTCTAGTAGTGATCTATTAATCAGGATGCTGATTGGGAGAGCAATACTGTCAGAGGCAATTTTTAAGAAGGAGGAGGGAATGTTGTCAGGAGCATTGGTGAAAGGTTTAAGTTGAGAGAGTAGTTTTTTTATGAGGTAGGTGGATACAGGTTTAAGTTCAAAAATAGAGGGAGTGGGAGGAGGGGGGGGTAGGGGGATGTTATTGGGGAAGGTTTTGGTTAACTCAGCAATAGAAGAGGTGAAGAAGGTTTTAAATAGTTTGGCAATTTCTTGGTCAGATTTGCTGGTGTCAGGACAAGGGTTATTTGTGGTACCAGGCTTGAGAAGGGAGTCAACAGAGTTCCAGAATTGCCCAGGGCCCCCCGTGGGATCCACTTGTAAGTGGTTGCAGTAGACCGCATACTTCACTTTATACCATCTTCAACCATACACTTCACTCATGACCTCTCACCCCTTACTGTTATCTTAACTATCGGTTTTAATGTTAGCATGGTTTTTAAATATTTCTGAATATACTTTTAAAAGGTCTTTTAAGAGTGTTTTCGAACTGATGAGATATATTTATATTTACACATATACAAATATATTTACTGCATACATACTTGTTTTACAAGAAGCTGGATTTTTAAAGAAGCATACAATGGGTTAATTATTTCCTGCTTACCTCGGGGGCATGCTTGTCTTTTGCTTGGAGGAAGTTGATGTGGTTTGAATTTGTATTTACTGTTTGAAACATTCTTGTTGCAACTGTCTGATGAAGTCTCACTAAGAGGTGAGACGAAAAGCACTTTATGGTTACTGTTTTTTATTGTTTTTATCGTTTGAAGCAAAGTCTGAAGAATAAACTTTGGAAACTACTACTGTGTGCGTGCCTCAAGCCCTCTTGCCTGCATTCCTGTTTTTGCAGTTACCTGTTTCAGTATTCCAAGTTGGTCCTGATAATATCCCTGGATGCATCTTAAATAGCATGAAGCACAATTAAGCCACATCCTTAACAACACTTTTCTATCTCAGCCTCCATACAGGTTTTGTACCAAGAGAATGGAAAACAGCTACAGTCATTCAATTGTATAAAGTTCTATGACCTTCCACACACCCAGGCAATTACAGACCCTTATGTCTGACCAGCCTCATATTCAAACCGATAGAAAGACTTGTAGAATTAAACAATCAGGATATGGGTAACCTCTAAACACTGGACCTGTCTCAGTTGATTCATCAAGGACAGGTCATGCTTACTAAACCTGGGAGATTTTTCTGAAAAGGTCACCAAAGCAAAAGATGAAAGCAAAACTGTACATCCTGCATACGTCAACCTGGACCACAGCTTTTGACGCAATTCCCCACTCAGGCATAGTAGAAAAGCTAAACAAACTGGGAGTAAACCCCTTTGTCACCCACTGGATTGACCAATGGCTCACAGACAGAATGCAAGAAATCAAAATGGGGAAGTTACCTCCACAAAGACCAGTCACCAGTACAGTTTCCCAATGTTCTAAGCTGGGACCTCTCCCACTTAACATCTACTTTTCTGAAGTAAAAGCCAATACTAAAGGGCCCTGGCTGACTAAGTTTGCATATGACTGTAAGCCAAGAGCATTCACTGAATCCCCAAATGACTTAGCCATCCTGCAGGAAGGTTTCGATCAAATAAATAACTAGTGTTAAAATCATTGTCTGAAACTAAATGCCAAAAAATGCATTACTGTATCCTTTGGGAAGTCATCTACCCCAGGGAACTATCACATTGAAAATACTCCCTTAAAAGATGACCCAGTTTTTCGGGGTTTGGGAACTTATGTGGACGGTGGCCTAACTTTTGACCACTGTGTGTCTACTGTTGTAAGAAAGTCCTTTTATATTACATCACTTATATAAACAAAGGGACTACATCTGGATCTTGGGATGTTATTCACCCCCTTTACTCAACCCTCATTAGATCAATCATTGAATACAATGCCCCCTTTGGCATGGATCTGTCCAGACACCTGCAGTAACTGGAACACCCACTGAGATACCTTACTAAAAAGTCCTACATGGACGACTCAAAGTCCTGTCACTATACTTAGTATCCTGTATCTGCTAACAGGTGACCTGTGTCTGGAAAACAAGGCATCTTCCGATTCATTACTGATGGATTTACTCCACAGCAGCAAATCAAACAGCATCAGAAATATCTGTCTAGGGCACTAAACCTCTTCTGCAACATCAACAGAACGGTTTGAGGGACAAATATATTTTGCAGAGGATACCACTGCTATGGAAAAGACATCCGCATTTAACAAAAAAATAAAAAAGTTCATCCCTATCCATTTTCAAGTACAACTTAGATCTATGGCTATGAAATAGAAAATTTACTCCATGACTGCTCCCTGTTCTACTAATAGACAGAGGCAGCTCCTAAATGCTTTATCCCACACATAGGTCTCCTCAAATTATCTATGATATGATCTCAGTTATTCTTATTAGGAGTAATATACAATTATTAACCTTGAGATGGGCAAGGCCAATCTTTAACCAAACAGGATTGGTTATCTCAAGCACAAAAAGGGAAAGCAGCTAGACTTAAAATGCTCCAAAAGGGCAGCTAGCCTAGTACTTTTACCTATGAAATTATAAACTTACAAAAAAAACATTGTACACAACATTGCTGATTACAATCATGTTTCAATCATGACCAACATGTCATATGCTCAAAACATGGACGTCAAGAAATTACATTGCTGATTACAATCATGTTTCAGTCATGACCAACATGTCATATGCTCAAAACATGGACATCAAGAAATTACATTGCTGATTACAATCTTGTTTCAGTCATGACCAACATGTCATATGCTCAAAACATGGACATCAAGAAATTCATTTCAACAATTAATCTCAAGAACACACAACCACATGGTTATCAATGGAGATCCTAAATCAAAATTCTTTGTAGCACATGAAATTCTATCTGCTCCAATGTGCCACTAGTTACAGCAAAAAAAAAAAAAATGTAGGAAAAACAAATATTTTTACAACTTTGAAAGCCATGAAACAGACCGCTACCACACAGGCACTGGACAACTTTAAAAGTTAAGACATTTCACTCTGACAGGCCCTGAGAAGTGCTTAACAAAACTGTAATTTTCAAATATACTCACTATTTATTAGTGTAACCAGTGTCGTCTTTTTACTTGTACTATATTTAATTTTTAAGTTCATAGATTAGTACTAGGCTAATTACCCTTGTGGGGCATTTTAAATCTAGCCAATTACCCCATGTGAGAATCAAACACTGCAACTTGTATCTGGAAGCTAAACACCTTGACCATTATGCCAACCTCAGTCTTTTACATTTCTTTATTATGCACACTACCCACTATGACACGTAACTAATTTGGGTTTTTATCCTGTTAGTTTTATTGTAATGTTGTGTGGTTGCACGCACCTTAATAAATGTGAACTTGGAACTGGCCAAAAAAATCCAAGTTATTAGGACAGCTCCCTCTCTGGACTCACTACCTTACAGATTGCTCAGTGGAGCCATAAAAGAACTGATCCTCTTTGACCGCTAATTCCTTTTCAGAACAAATGGTTCTCCAAACACCCAGTTAAAGGAACTTAATCTTTATCAAAAAATACATCTGTTAGCATGACAGATTCACATCTCAAAGTATCCACCACCTTAGAAAAAAACTTCCACCACATGCCAAGCAAAGTAGCATCCTTGCCTCCTTCAAACTAAACATCCAAAACTGTAATGGTCCACAAACTGAGTGCCTAGAACTTGCCTATCTAAATTATATTTATTATGTAAGCGCACGCACACACATACACACACACACACACATACACACACACACACACACATACACACACACACACACACACACACACACACACACACACACACAGACACTGATATTTTTTTTAACTGTAGCTTAAGTGGTCTCTTTTACTAGACTGGATAAAAGTAATGTAAACAACATTTACTGGAACTGCACTTACCCCCATTTGCACAATAACTTATTAGTTTCATGCATGTTTTTCCTTTGTAATGAAACTAATGCAAAAAACAGATACTATCATTTGCATATATAACTTATGCACACATTACTGAACTGAAACCGATGTACATAATATCTGCTAATACTTTTACACATTTTTTGTAGAAGTTACTCAAACCTATGCTACTGTTTACCCGAATCAAATGTAAATAAAATTACTAATTTGTTTTACCTGCACAACAATTTACTATAACCTACAGTGTCTTAAAATGTACAAAACTAAAATAACTAATCGAAAAAGTTGGTTATATAACCGGTGCTTTATTTTTGTAGCTATGCAATGATTAATATAACATGCTGCTGCTTTATTTATGCTGCAACTTCTGCAAAGGTTTAATACAACTAGCACTATATAGTCACTGGACACAATGATTTAGTTGTTAAATATAATACAGTCTTAAGTTGCACTGGAGTTATTTTTTTGGAGTCCTGGGGAGAAAAGTAAGTCCATAGCAGCTGGTCTGTAAGGCGAGCAAATAAATGTACCAGCCTTCAACACCACACAATGAAAGAACAGTCATCTCAAATTAAGCCCAACTACAGCTCCACAGTACTCCTATGAAACTTCAAATGCTGGCAACAGCTAGCACATGGTCTTCAGGCTCTATAACCTAGTGACAACCAGTGAAGCTCTGATGTGAGCCTCTACAACTCTGCTGTCGGGCTCCATAATTCAGAAACAGTAATGCACTGTTGTGAAGCGCTATAACCCACAATCACTAAGGCTGCCTCTGCTGTCAGGCTCCATAACTGACTAACAATAATGCACTGTGGTGAGGCTCTATAACCCACAATCACTAACACCGTCTCTGGTGTCAGTCTCCATAACATGCAAACAATAATGCACTACTGCAAGATCTATAACCCACAGTCACCAATTCTGCTGCTGCTGTCAGGCTGCATAATTCTCAAACAATAATGCACTGGTGTGAGGCTCTATAACCCACAGTCATGAATGTTGTCAGGCTCCACAATCACAGCCAATTATCAGTTTGCTTAAACTACCCTAATGCACTTGATTTCAGGCTTCATAACCCAAAGTCTCTGAAGCACTATTGTTATGCTCTGTAACTAACACAGTGTTGTCAGGTTCCACATCTGACAAATACAAAAGCCCTGAGATCAGTTTCTATAACTCCGCCATTACTGCACTACCATCTGGCTCTGTAACACACAACCACTTACATGCTACTGTAATGTAACTCAAAGACATTAATCGAGTACTGTTGCAACACACAACCACTAATGCGCAGATTTCAGGCTCAATAATTCTGAAACATTAACACAGAGCTGTACCACTCTATAACCCACAGCCACCAATGCAAATATTTCAGGTACCGTCACAAAAAAAAATTCACAGGTGTACTGGTATACAGCTACACAAATTAAACACTAGTGGAGCACTCTATAGTTCCATAACCCACAGTTATAATGCACAGCCATGAGGCTCTACAATACACCAAAGGAAGCAAAGTTCTGCTATTAAGATCCATGACCCCAAATCTCAAACACAGTAAAACAGATTGCCACAAGTGACAAACACTAATGCACTGCTGTGCATATCCACATCACAGTTACTAATGCACTGCTGTCATGTTCTGCAACTACAAGTGTTGCTGCCTAATTTCATGCCCCACAAATATCAAAGCAGTGTCGTGTACGCTCTCACACCCTATTAAGATCAATGCAATACTACTGAGATGTACACTACCAGCTAGTGGTAACATTAACTCATACGCACTGAAGCACAGTATAGTTTTACAATCTGTGGCAACCCTTATAATGATATGTTTGTACTTCAGCAAACATATTTAAAAGCTAAAGTAAGTCAAGGCTAACACCAATGCTTTGCAGCCATAATGTAGACTGTTGATTAGACAGCAATGTTTCACTTGCTGCAGAACTGCAAACTCAACAGCTGTGCTTTTATGAATTTGCAACTCAGCAAAATATTTTATAGAAAATGCACTTAACTAGTAAATCGCAGGTAAGTATTAGTATAATGTCCCTACATTGGCAATGGCTTCTGTAGGCCTAAAGCAGCACTTAAGCATTTTCTTTGGCTCAGACTAGACAGACCAGTGCATTCTGAAACTGGATCGTATAAGAATGGTCCCCAAAATATGCAACAAGACAGCAGTCCTCTACTTACTGAAGCTTATGATAAGGTGTATAGACTGTGGGCGAAGACAGCAGTTTTCAGTAATAATGACTCAGTGGTATTAAAGTTTTACAACACACTTTAACAGTTAAAGAGGTTCCCAAGCAATTGACAGAGAAATGTGCATTTTGTTCATCTGTGGGAGTCTCTTGCATACAAAATTACTATATAGGACAACTAAAAGTTGCAAGTTTTTAGAAACTAATTAAAATGAACACAACAATCGCACTTCCACCTAAACTCTAGTCTACTAAAGTGAAAACATATTAAGCTGGGAGATTCTTAGCAATGCATTTAGTTTGTAAGTTTTCTTTCTCTGTATTTCAGTTCATATTCATATTTGATTCACCGACTGAATCAAACTATTAATTCTTACTGTCCAGAGCTGATACCACTGCAGGGTTGCATGTTAAATTATTAAACGCACTGCTGAGTGTCACTTTATGATCATGGAACTGTATGTATCTCAAGTAAGGAAGGCTGCAAGGGAAACAAGTTTTAACTCTTAACTACGTCTGAAGCCCAACGTCAAAACATCCGTTCCGAGGTGGAGGCAGTGCTCCCCAATCCCCGCTCCTGTGGTTGTTTAGCAGGGAGGGCATACACAACCGCATTAGAAACAGAATTCCACTTTTAAATCCAGGACAGGTGTAGCTTGGAACATTCTCCAGGGGTCATGGATCTATATCCTTCCTGCGGTAGCCTAAAGACTACTGCAGCAGTGGGAATGATGAAAAAAGTACAGTTGTGTGAGTTGCATGTACCCATAACAGTAGATGTTTGAATTCCTCATTTATGTAGAAATCATACTGATCCTCCATCCCTCTATTTATTCATTTATTGAAATGTTATTACCGGGAAAGTCTAACTGGGCAGAAGCCCATTTTCAGTGGAGGCACGAGAAGAAAAGATCCAAATTATTACAAAACGTCTTCAGTTTTATAATTATAACAAATTAGTGATAATATAAAAACACTGTTTAAGAATCAATACAAGTTATATGGCAATCATTTAATATTTATAGAAATTTTAGACAGTTTGTAGAAAAATTAAAGGAACGTTAGTCTAATACAAACAGGAACTGCAATATGAAGTAAGGAAAAACAGGCTTATGGTATATTTAGAGACTTTCAGACTGTCCAAAATTTCACTGCTAGTACACTTATTTTCTCACATAATAGGACAGATTCCAAAATACTTGGTCTCAGAGAAAGTGACTTACTCTGAGACTTGCTTTTGAATTAAGTGAGTTACTCCAATATCGTTTGGAATCTGGCCTCTGCTGTAAGCCTGTTTATAGATAGGCCTTACACCAAAGCAAGCCACTTACAATGAGAACAAGTCTTTCTGGATCAGGCCATACTTACACCTGTGTAAGTCGCTTATACTGAGATCAAGTCTCTTGGAATCGGGCTCAGAATATGCCATTCATCTTAATTTCATCAAACCCCTAATCCAGCTTTTTTAGCAATGTTTCAGGCCTTACCACAGTCTCACTCATCCAAACCATGTTTATAGCCACATTATCAAAAATCATCAACATATGACAAATACATAGGTATTATATTTCCTATTTCCATATCCCATCTTGCTTCGACCATGCTACAAGTGCACATGTATATTATTGAATCCATCACCAATACAAAAAGATGCATGATCTTTGTTTAACTCCTATTAATTTTTCTTTTTCTTTCCATCCAACCATTTGCCATGATTTTCATCAAGTATTTTTGATAATACAGTCTTATTCCATTCACTTCATTTTCCCTACTCCTTTATGCCTCTAATATATTCTACATTGTTTCTTAGCTCACCTTGTCAGATGCATTTGCTATACCATGTTTCTAATGTTACCTTGTTTGTTTTTAAATCATATCTACCACTTCTTTTACCATTGCTAATATTTTTTTACCTCTCTTCCTTTTAAACCAAAGCTTTATCCCCTGTAACTTCATCCAGTACTTCCTACATCAACTTTTGCATTATTTTCAGTAAAAAATATAATGCGTACTTCCTAGTGTTATTGGCCTCCACTTTTTGTATCATTTTTCCATATAAATTAATCACTTCATAGATTCGTTTACTAGGCTAATGACCCAGAGGGCCTTTCTAAGCCTAGCCAAGTTTTCCCAAAAGAATAATGATGTCCTGCATCCAAATAGGACATTGAGGGTCAGGCATTTATAAGCTACCTCTGTCCATAAGGGACGTCACACATATATGCATATATAGATAAATATATATATATATATATATATATATATATATATATATATATATGTACATGTATGTGTATAGATATATAATATATATATATATGTGTATATATATATATATATATATATATATATATATACACGTGTGTGTGTGTGTGTGTATATATATATATATATATATATGTATATATATATATATATATATATATATATATATATGTATGTATATATATATATATATATATATATGTACATATATATATATATATATATATATATATATATGGGTCTACTTCACATGACCTAAAACTCATTTGACTGACACCCTTTTGACCGACAGCTTACCATGCTGAATTTCAACATACTAAATCTTAATCCAAAGACAAACACACTTGGAACACCAGTAAGTAACCCTTTCCAAAACTTAAAAACTACTTACTAACCCTCTTAACAGAAAAGGGACAATGTACAACCAAACTAGGAGGGGGGCTGTGCTCCCCACACCCCCCTGATTATATATACTAACTCCAGGACCACACTACAGTGGGGAAAAGGGCATATAGCTTTAACTTGCCTTACAATACTCTACACGCTGCCACAACTGCTGGGAATGCACAAAACATCCACCATGTTACTTCAGATACTTCCCATAAAAATGTAGAGGCACATACCCACATTTAGAAACACTGCAACACTGCTTTCTACATGACTATCGGAATTCTAACAGCACTATAAGTTACAGTAATTTTTATCACAAACAAGTCACAGGTGAAGAAAAACCCACAACAAGTCTACGTTTTATATGTCGGTGAAATGGGAGTAAGTGAAATGAGTTTTAGGTCAAGCGAAGTAGACCCATATAGCTCTATACATATATATATATATATATATATATATATATATATATAGATATATATATATATATATATATATATATATATATATGTGTGTGTGTATATCACACACACACACACACACACACACACACACACACACACACACACACACATATTTTGTGTGTGTGTGTGTGTAGAATGTCGAAAATGGTTTGCACGATTAAGTGCATTCCTTATTTTTGACATTCCCCTCTTCCAGCCACGGCAGTTAGCTCACCTTTATTTTGCAGGGGGCCTAGCCTCCTGCACCCCCTGCACATTAAATATACCAACTCCGAGATCGCACTACGGTGAGGAAATGGGCTACTTCCCTTTTCCTCACTGAAGCGCGACCCCCCTTCACAATCTCGGCACGTCGCTTGTGAAATGGTCGAGTGCACCACGCAACTCGACTAACCTTGTTTGACCGCTTTTGGTTCGATTTTCTGCCCCTTGGAAATCATGATTTTGCACATCGGGCATTCGACTTCCTACAGTTTGGGTAAGTCATAGTAAACCATATATATATATATATATATATATATATATATATATATATATATACGTGTGTGTATGTATGTGTGTGTATTTTTCCTTTATACCATTCTCTAACCACTCTTTCAGTATTTGATCAGACAATATTTTTTTCTTTTGTCCATTCCTTTATAATATCCATAACCTAGACCATCCAGTCCTGTACTGATTTGTCTCTTCTCACCCTTTCAGATGCCTCCAGTTCTTTCATTTTAAACTTTTCTTTTAAATATTTCTTAATATCTGCAGATATCCTTGTCATCTTCCACTTTTGTTTATGCATTCTGCTTAAAATAAGTGTTCAACCACTGCCACAATTTCTTCCTGTTTATATTTTATATTACCTTCTTCCTCTAATATTGCACCCATCTTCCATTCTCTTATTTTAATTTCTTTACATAAAAATGTGAAACTTCCTATTTTTCCCCTTTTGAAAGTATTTTTGTTTCTACATCATCTTTCTCTTCTTTCATGCAGTTGTTTTTCTATTTTTCTCATTTTATTACTGCCTTGTTCTGTCTTTCTCATATCTTCTTATGGTTTATTCATATTCCAGCTTACCGCTACAGCTTATAAAAACACCTTTTTTATATGTTCCTTATATACCACACACCAATGTGTCCACATTTCTTAATGCAGTCTCATTGTCATTTATTTCCATGATTTTCTTCATTCTTCCTTCATTTCATCATTCACAGGCTCATACAATCATAGGAAGTTACTAGGTTAATAGCCGCGAGGGCCCTTACAAGCCTAGCCAAGTTTTACTGTTATTTCCATGATCAGCACCTATTGCCCCTCTCCAAGAGGGACACAGGTGGAACACCCGAGGTGAATTTACAGTCCCCCATCCAGTCATCCAGATTGTGTTTGAAGAGGGACAATGAGGTGCTCTGACATGAAGTGGGAGTCTGTTTCAAAGGTGTGGTAACCTCTGGGAAACAAATTTGTCCATCAAGTAGATTCTGTTAATGTTACATATCAGGTTAAGGTCTTTAGAGCGAGTAACGTGTGTACCATTTGACTTATGGAGATCCAACATTTCCAATAAAGCAGGGTCAGATATTTCTTTTGAAATTGCCTCTGAGTAGTCTGTATGAAACAGAATAAAGTAACAGTGAATGTTAAGTTGTCTATCTCGCCTTCTTTCTTGCTGGTTGGGTTCGGAGCCGATCCTCGGCCCCAACTCGGCCATCTTCAAAAGCTCGAGAGCTGTCTACTGGCTCGAGGCCTCCCCATATCTCATGATGCCTGGCGCTAGATACCCAGATCTCGTTTGCCGCTTCTGCTGTGAGGTTGTCTTTACTGGCTCAGGTCGTATATTTTCATTGTTTTATCTGTTTTTTGATAAAAAGTATTAGGGTTTTAGTGTAGTTTGTTAGTTGTAGTTAGGATATCTTTGTTGTACCTATATTTTTTCTTACCTGAATTCCCCTTCAGAAAACTCGTTTTAGTTAGAAAGTCCCCCCCCCCCCTCTTCCTTAAGTAGCCGTTTAAGTTAGAGGCTAACCTTTTTTCCCTTTACAAAAAACAAAAAAAAATTAGTATTTACCTAGTTTAGTCTTATTTTAAGATATTGTGTCTATTTCTTGCCTGTTTTTTGGGTGTGGTAACTTTTTGTGTGTGATAGTTATTATATCTTTAAATTTTGTGTATTGTGTTTGGTGTTCCTTCCTTAGGTATGTCCAAGGATACCAAGGTGTCCGGATTCAAGAAGTGTGACTCATGCTGTCAGAAGATGTCTTTGACAGATGGTCACACTTCTTGTGTCTATTGTCTGGGCGCTGTGCACCTGCAGGACTCTTGTTCGGTTTGCCATACTTTCAGCCCAAGAGTCCTGCAGGAGCGTAGGAATAAATTAATCCTACGAGGTTTGCTTAAGCCTGAGTATTCACCGGCTAAGGCTCAGCCCGTGAAGTCCTCCAAGCCACCTAAATCTTCGGCTCCCAGTTCGGAGCCGTCGTTGGGTGAAGCTACTCCTTCTGCCTCGGTTCTGGCCGGAACCAATGTGCCTGCCTCCCAGTTGGTTCCGACACGCACTTCGGAGCCATCGGGGAGTCGAAAGAGATCTAGGTCTCCCTCCTTGGAGTCAATATGCTCGGCTCCGAGGTCTCCTCTGCTCCAATCGGAGCGCAGGCATCGGTCCTCCCACTCTTCTTGGTCATCAAGACTTTCAGATTACGACGTGGAGAGAGTGGTCAGTAGGCTGTTGAAGTCGCAGGCCCTAGCAAAAATGTTGTCCAGCCCCCCTCATCAGGGCTCGGCTCTGTCCATGTCTGCAGTTATTCCTCCTCCGACTCCTCCCTTGAGTTTTGAGCCGGAGTTCATTGGGGTTCAAGTCGTGGAACCGTCGACACCGATACCTTCTCCTTTGGTTCCTTCGTCGGCTCCGATCACTTCCTTGGTACCGTCCTTGGAGGGATCTGGGCGCTGAGAATCCCTCGTCGGCTCCGAGGGGGGCGAGTGGCATCGGACCCTTGTCCGACCCCGTTCTCCCCCCCCCTCGGCTCCGAGGGGGGCGAGTGGCATCGGACCCTTGTCCGACCCCGTTCTCCCCCTCGGAGCTTCGGCGCAGGTGAACTCGGCTCCTACATCGGCTTCAGAGCCTTCCCCCTCGGTGTGGAGAGGGATTCCGATCTCTTCAGAACCTGAGCCTTCTCAGCATCCCAGCAGGGACGCCTTCAAGGTCATGAGGAGTGTGCTCGCCCCTGAGTCAGACCCACGATCATCCCCATCGGCTCCTTCCCCTATGGTGCCTGTGTCTGCCTCTGCCCCTCCTCCAGACCCCAAGCTTGGGGAACCAGCGCTCCAGGGCACCCCTTTGGGTGTATCTTCCTCTTCCGAGGCCTCCCCTGATCATTCAGAGGAGCCACCTCGTAAGAGGAAATGCAAGAGGAAGCATGTTGACTCCCCTGAGTCTGTCACATCAGATACCGACTTAGAGGATTCGGAAGGGTCCCCGAGATCCCACTCTGAAGATGTCTCCGTCTTAAACATCCTTGAGATGCTTAGGTAAAGGGGGAACTGGACTACCCTGAGCCCTTCCGAGGATGAGTCTGTATTCCTGGATGCGTTTGGATCCCGATCTTCCACCTCCTGGGTGTCTCCGCCTTTCGACCCACTGATGTCTGTGGTGGCTCGGAAGGCATGGTCAGCTCCAGACACCGTGGAACCGACCCCTAGAAGACCTGCTAAATTTATAACTGCACCACAGGATAAACAGTTTTTGACCAAAGGTGTTCCCGTTGATGCCATGGTGGTAGCGCCGGCCACAAAGAAGGAGTTGGCTGAAACTTCTTCATCTGTCCATCCCCCTAACAAGGAGTCCAGGATGATGGACAGATATGGAAAGCAGATGTTCTCTTCAGCGACCATTTCCATGAGGTCTCTGAATTATTTGTGCCACTTTACCCGTCTTCAAAGGGATCTCCTTAAAGAGCTTGGAGATACCCTCCAAGATCCATCAGCTGAGGAGGCCCAGGCTAAGGCAGCCTCCCAGCTGGCGACTCTTAATTCAGTGGTGAACTCCTTCATGAGGCTCATTTCTTATGCAGCCGATGGTGCGAGTAGCGCCGGGGGCACAGGCGTTGCCCTAAGGAGGCACGCTTGGATGTGGCTATGTAACTTTGCAGAACCCTTCAGAGCGTCATTCACCAACACCCCCTTTGATGGTCCCTCTCTTTTTGGATCACAGGTAAAGGACACCCTTACCAGGTGTGAACAGGAAGGCAAGACTCTCTCTGCCGTGGGAGTCCGTTTTTCCACTCCTTCCAGACCATATCCCAAAGGTCAGAAAAGTGGAAAGATGTGGTTCCGGAAATCCCAGGGAGCCTTGCCAGGCACACGTGGTGACTTCCCATTCAGGGGCAGAGGAGGGAACAATAACAGATGCCACCCTCGTGGCAGAGGGGGTCCGCAAAACCAGGGCAGCAGAGAATCCTTCTTTGACAAGCCCTTCCAGCATCCCTGAAGGGTTGCCTGGCTATCCACCTCTGGAGGCAGTCGGGGGAAGATTATCGCTGTACCCAAGAGCCTGGCAAGACATAACACAAGACAAATGGGTACAGTCTGTTTTATCCAGAGGCTACAGAATTCCTTTTGTTCGCACTCCCTTATTGTTAAACAAGTCCCTTCCAGATGTTCCACCCAATCTAAGGGATCAAGCAGTTCAAGAAGTTTCAAAACTGCTAAGAAAAAGGGCCATCCAGCAAGTCCCAGCAGACGAGCAAGGATCTGGAATTTACTCAAGGTTCTTTTTGGTACCTAAAAAGACAGGGGACTGGAGACCTATTCTGGATCTCAGCAGACTAAACAGGTCTGTACAAAGAACGAAGTTTTGGATGGTCACGCTACAGTCCATTTTACCCTTTCTGGGTCAGGACAATTGGATGTGCTCTATAGATCTTCAGGATGCGTACTACCACATCAAAATGGACAGACACTCCAGAAGATTCCTTCACTTTCGGCTGGGAGCCAGCCATTATCAGTTCAGAGCTCTGCCCATTGGTCTCACCACAGCCCCCAGGGTGTTCACCAAATGTATGGCAGTAGTTACTGCTCACCTGAGACGGCAAGGATTCTAGGTGTTTCCATATCTAGACGACTGGCTCCTCACTGCTACCACCAGGCATCACCTTCTGCGAGCCAAAGACTACACTATCCAGACTTCCTCCAGACTAGGTATCACAATAAATTTCGAAAAATCTGCATTGTCGCCCTGTCAGTCTATCACCTTTATAGGCGCAAATTTAAATACAAACAACATGTCAGCCAGCCTTCCACCAGACAGGGTGTTAGTCATTCGCCAACATGTGCAGGTCTTGTTAGGATGCAAAGAATTCAAGCCAGGTTCATCCTCCAAACTCTGGGTCTCATGGCAGCAGTGATCGTACTCGTTCCTCTAGCTCATTTTCACATGAGGGTTCTCCAGTGGCTTTTTTTCACCCAATGGTCCTTCCAGCAGCTTCCCATGTTTCACATGATTATGATCACAGAAGCATGCAAAAAGCACCTTGCATAGTGGATGGTCTCCACATCGCTGCCCCAGGGCAGACCATTTGTACTCCCCCCTCCAGTTGCTATGGTGACCATGGATGCCTCCCTGATCGGGTGGGGGGGGGGCATTATCAGGGCAGAACAGTCCACGGCACCTAGCAACCTCACGAGTACCATCTGCATATAAACGTCTTGGAGATGAGGGCCGTGCTTTTATCATTGCAAGCTCTTCAGGACTCTCTTCCTACCGGGACCATTGCAATTCAAAAGAACAATATGTCAGTAGTGTGGTACATCAACAAGCAGGGCGGAACCAGGTCCTACCCCCTATGTCGAGAAGCAGTCAGACTCTGGCAGTGGGCGATCTCTTCCCAACGGTTTCTGATTGCAACGCACATCCCTGGGAGATCCAACGTCATAGCAGACAGGCTCAGCCGAGCAATTCTCATGCCTCAAGAGTAGTCTCTGAATCGGGTAGTGGCGGACCAAATCTTCCGCAGATGGGGCCAACCTTGCTGCGACCTTTTTGCCACCCCCTTCAACAGCAAGTGCAGTAATTTCTTCTCTTTCCTTCCACTTCCCAGACATTCCCCCAGAGATGCTCTAGTCCACGATTGGTCTCAGAGACTTCTGTATGCATTCCCTCCCTTTCCCCTAATCCCTAAGCTAATACTGAAAGCTACCGTATTGGGCTGCAAAATGATCCTCATTGCTCCTTACTGGCCTCGACAAATATGGTTCCCGTTCCTGCATCATCATCTTCTCGAGCAGCCTTGGACTCTTGGACCCAGTTCCAGACCTTCTGATCCATCAATCGGGTGGACTGCACCAGTCCCTGCAATCTCTCCAGCTCACTGCTTGGTTGCTCCACTTCCAAATTTAGCCAGGCTTCCTGATATCTCCCCCTCTGTGCACGAAATTATTTTATCATTGCACAAGTCTACGACTAGAAAAACCTATGCTAGTAAGTGGAAACATTTTTCTTCCTGGGCAGAGGCAAAGAGTATAGACCCCTTTTCAGCCCCTGTACACCACATTTTGGAATTTCTTGCAGAACTCTTTCATGCTGGGTCCGCTTCAGCTACAATTAGAGTTCAGTTAGCTGCAATTTCAAATTTTCACATTGGCCTGTCAGAAAATAATATCATGTCTCATAAATTATGTAAAGCCTTTCTCAAAGGGACCAGTCTGCTCAGGTCCCCAGTGAGAGATTCTCCACCTCCGTGGGATCTAAATTTGATTCTAGCTTCTCTAATTTTGCCCCCCTTTGAACCTGCAGCATCTTGTTCTTTGAAGTTTTTATCTTGGAAAACCCTCTTTCTGGTAGCGATTACTTCAGCCAGAAGAGTTTCGGAACTTCAGGCACTTTGTATCCGTCCTCCGTACCTTGTGTTCCGCAATGACAGGGTTGCTCTCAGGACTAATCCTTTCTTCATTCCTAATGTCTCTTCTGAGAATAACTTGAATCAGTCCATTGACCTTCCTGTGTTTTTTCCCAACCTCTCTAACGGGGCGTAATATAAATTGGATCAGTTAGATGTTCACAGGCAACTACACTTTTATTTGCATAGAACTAAGGACATCAGAAAATCGGACCAGCTTTTCCTTTCCTATGCTGAGGGTAAACAAGGTCTTCCAGTTTCAAAAGTAACCTTGTCCAGGTGGTTGACTACTATAGTCACATTTATCTATCAACTGAGGAGTAAAGAATTACGTGTTAAACCAAAAGGTCACTCCACCAGAGCTAGGTTGCCCATGGAATCTATTTGTGCTGCGGCTACGTGGGCCAACCCACATACTTTCATTTCGCATTATAAGTTGGACGTGGTTTCCAGGAGCAGAGCTGATTTTGGTTCCACTGTTCTGAAGAGTTTGGTCCGATGAGCCACCCAGGATTTTAGGTGCTAGGGATGCTGTCCCAACCAGCAAGAAAGAAGGCGAGATAGACAACTTAACATAAAGAAGTTATGTACCTACCATAACGCTCCATGTTAGTTGTCTTCTTCTCGCCTTCTTTCTTGCGTCCCACCCTCCATCCCCCTATCCTAGTAGACCGAGAAAAGTTCCTTATGTTTTTTTCACTGGCTGAGTCTTCTCTGGCTATTCCTCTCTGCCTAGTAGCCTCTCTGGTAGGGTTTGTGCATTATAGGATAGGATTCCTTCCTTTTTACGTCTGTAGTTAGACTTACCAAATGAGATCTGGGTATCTAGCACCAGGCATCATGGGATATGAGGAGGCCACGAGCCAGTAAACAGCTCTCGAGCTTTTGAAGATGGCCGAGTCGGAGCCGAGGATCTGCTCCGAACCCAACCAGCAAGAAAGAAGGCGAGAAGAAGACAACTAGCATGGAACGTTATGGTAGGTACATAATTTCTTTTTTCAGACATTCCACATAGGACAGATGGTGAACACCTAAAACTTTCCTTGTCAGGAACCTTTGTGGTCTCTCTAATTGCTGCAGGTGCTTGGAAAGTTACATATCAAAAGTGGTATTGTACTTAGTTATTGGCCTGATGAGTGAAGAGTACAGGTTATAACTGCTTTTTTTCTGGAGGCATTGCCCTTACTTATGAGATGAGCAATATAGAATGCCTTTCTTACCACTGTGGAGACATGGTGGTCAAAGGTGAGGTTGCTGTCAACCTGAGTGCCCAGGTCTCTCACCACTGAGTGCATACTTAAGGTGTTACTGTTGATGTGGTTGTTAGCGGGAACATCACCCTTACCAAAGTTCTTATATTATCACAGTGTCATCTGCTGTAATAGCCCATACTGCTCTGTGATCTGAAAATTTAGCCACTTCCACCCATGTCACTTTAGTCATATCTTCTTAATGTATAATCTGTTTATTTTTAAAAAAATCTTTGTCTGCATCTTCAATCCCTACTTTTCCCTATTTTCAACCATCCACATTTTATTAAGTCTTTCTTCAGCTTAATATCTAAGGTTATTTTTCCTCTTTTCTTCTTTAAAGTTCAGTTAAAACTTCACACCATAATAATTATTGACATAGTTACCATTACATACTTATTTACTACTTCAAACATCTTTTTTCTTTCAGACATATATGTAATAACGTACATTACTATTAGTCTGACACGTCATTCCCTTCTTCTCATATCATTTGTTATAACCCTTCCAGGTTCTACTACTACTATGTCATCTAATACTTTGGTTTCCTCCCTTCTTTTCAGAATCCCTGTCCATGAACCTGTCTCATTTCCCACTGCTCATATAATCTTCCTACCCCATATTGCCACGACTCTTTTTCTTTTTTCCTTCTTCACACACCTTTTGTCTAACAAACATGTCACATACCTAGATAATTTTTTGCACCTTTCTGTAAGTAACAGACATCTGATATTATTTTATTTATTTATTTTATATTTGTTGACCGGGTTTGTCTGACTGGGCTAAAAATGCCCATTTTCAGCGGCGGCCCAAGGAGAAAAGCTCCAACAGAAAATAGAAATTGTACATATTGAATACATATAGAAATTCATTCATCAGTACCACAGATTACTGCATTACAGTGCCACACATTACATTCATCAGTACCATACATTATTGCATTACAGTGTCATACATTAAACTGTGGCAAGTGAAATACATAGAAATACATTCATCGGAGGGATACATTCATAATTACATATTATATACGTAATAGTGCAATAGTTACATAGCTGAAATATTTTACTAGTTATGTTTGTACAGTGATGTACCAAGAGGAGAAGATAAAGTAGTAAGTTTGTTTATTGAAGGGAAGGAAGAGAGAAGAGAAGTAGAAGGTTACAGGGGAGTGTTTACAGGGGATAATTACATTGGCAGGTCCATTTTTCATGAAGGTATTTTTTGTAGCGGTTTTGAATTGATTGGGATGTTCAAGGGGTCTTATATCTAGTGGTAGGCTATTCCAGGCTTTGGAATGGTTAAAGCTATAGACTAGGTGACCCATTTTGGTCCTTGGTTTGTAGATTTTTAGTAGGCCTTGTTCAGAATTGCAGAGTATTGAGAGATTAGAGATGAGATAGTTGGACAGAAAGAGGGTTTGTAGAGAATGGAATGAATAATCTGAAACTGATTATACAGTAGCAGGTTAGGTAATTCTAGCCAATTTAGTTCTTTTAGTGAGAGACAGTGATGGGACTTGTAAGTATTTTGGGCAGCAAATCTGGCAATCCTGTTGTTTCTAACTTGTTTAGTAGTCCAGTGTTGAGGCTGGTGAGAATTTGGGAGCTATAAAGTAAAGTGGGTAAGAGGTAGGCATTTGAAAGGGTTAGTTTTGCTGTTTTGTTAAGATATTTTTTGTTTCTACAGAGGAGACCTAGCTTGAGATGTGTTTTTCGGATACAATTATTGATGTGTAAATCAAAGGTTAATCTATCATCAATAGTAACACCTAAGAGTTTTGTACTGGTGTCCTCCTGTATTTGAGTATTATTTTGTGACAGTATGGAGAAGGAAGATTTTATGTGGTTAAGGTTTATAGGGAGAAAGAGTAGTAATTTGGTTTTCTTTGGATTAAGGATAAGTTGGTTTCAGATAGCCAGTTTTCTACAGAGTTAAAAGAGGACTATGTGTCCGATTTTAGTTGAGTTGGTGATTCAGCAATAGTGATAAGTGTAGAATCATCTGCATATTGTATCAGTGAGGATCCAGGACAGGAAGAGTAGAGAAGGTTGATAAAGATGTTAAAAAGAAGTGGTCCAAGGATGGAGCCTTGTGGAACACCCGTTTTAACAGGAAGAAGAGGGGAGAAAGCTGAGAGCCATTTGACTGATAGACTCCAATCAGGGAGATAGCTGTTAAACCAATATATGGTGGATGGAGAGAAGTGTAAGTTTGCTAGTTTAAGGAGAAGTAGTTCATGAGCAACTGTATCAAAGGCTTTAGAGAGGTCAATGAAGAGACAAGAAATACGTTTGTTACTGTCACTAGCTAGTGATACAGAGTTTAGGAAAGACAGGAGAGCTGTTGTAGTGCTGTGCATGGGATGATGTTGGGTAGGTGTGAGTAGATTTTCTTGCAGAAGGTAGTGTAAGACTTGATTGTGTATACATTTTTCCAGAATTTTGGAGAGTGATGAGAGTATGGCTATGGGTCTAAAATTAGTTATATCTGTGGAGTTTCCTCCTTTGTGTATTGGAAGGGTATAAAATCACTTCCAGATGGAAGGGACTGTAGATTCCATAATAGAGCAGTTTATTAGAATAGAAACTGGGAAAGCAAGAACATCAGCAGCAGCCTGAAGGAATATGGAGGGAATGTTGTCTACAGATGTGGAGCAAGGTTTTAATTTAAATAGTAGAGTTTTAATATAGTTAGTGGAGACAGGTTTGAGGGAGAAGACATTGGTAGGGTTACTACCGATGGAAGAGTTTGAGCTATTAGGTCTATTATTGTTGGTGGGATTATTTGTGTCTTGGTTTAGTAATTTGGATATTGAGTCAATAAAGTAGTTGTTAAATATGGAGGCAGTTCCTTCATGTGTTTTGTCAGGATGAGGGTTAGGGGAGGCTTGCGTACCTGGGTGTAGTATTTGATTTACAGAGTGCCAGAACTTTTCAGGGTTGGATTTAAAGGTAGAAGATGTATTATTATAGAAGTTTTTCTTATCTTTATTTATGTGACTTTTGGCAAGATTTCTAAGTTATTTTTTAGTAGTGCACGTGTGTTTACAGTCAGCCATGGGGCTACGTTAGACTTTATGCGGACTGTTCTAAGGGGTGTCACAGAATTTAAAAAACTAACGAAAGTGGAGTTAAAAAAGTGGACAGCTTCATCCAAAGGGAGTAGTTTTAAGGGATTCCAGTTCACTTTTGATAGTAAAGATTTGAGAATTTCAGGATTAAAGTCTGTTAGTTGTCGGTGTTTAATAAACCTTTGAGATTTGGTTTGATGGGATGTGTATCTTAGTATTTTTACTGGACAGTGATCACTTAGGGAATTTGGTAGTGTTTCAAGGTTATGGTATTTGGAAGGGTGAGAGAGAAGAATCCAGTCAAGGAGAGATGAGGTTGTATGGGAGTTATTGAAATAAGTGGGATCAGAGATGAGTTGAGTAAAGCCGTAGAGTTTAAGGTGTTGTGATTAGTTTTGAGAGGAGAGAGATAGCCAGTTAATGTTGACATCCCCAAGAATGATAGTTTCATTTGGAATGTGTTGGGAGATATGAGCAAGCATATTTTCCAGTAGGGAAACATTATCACCTGGTGAAATGTAAATTGTACAATGGTGATAGTGGAATGGCTATTAATATTTAGGTTTACAGATAAAATTTCGGCAGGAGAAAAGGCTTGGGATGTAAAAGTAGAGACAGAAATGGTAAGGTGGTTAGAGTGTAGGATAGCAGCACCTCCACCTTTTCTTTTTGGTTGATCTAGACAGTGTATGCTGTAGCCAGAGGGCAAGATCTCTGTGTCTTGGTGTTGGGATTCCAACCAGGTGTCAGTCAGAATAAGGATATCAGGAGTATGGTGGGAGATCCAAGCATGTAGTTCACTTAATTTGTTCAGAATACTCCTAGTGTTTATCGAATAGAAGAAGAGATGTTTGTCTGGGAGATTATTGACTTTGGGGTTAGGAGGGCTAGCAGTGGAGTGTGTTGGACCAGGGTTGGGATGGATGTCTCCAGCTAAGAGAATGTTTTTGTAGAGGTAGATGAGTTTGAGCATATTAGCAGTGGAGTTGTAGTATTTGGTTTTGGGCTTGGTAGGGGTGAGTTGGGTGTTAGGTAAGTGTATTTTTGGTAAGGGAGTATTTAATGAGAAGATAGATGGAAAATGGCGAAGGTTTGGTGATTATTTATATGGCTACAGCAATTTGGGTTTGTAGGGCAGATATGTTTGGGGTGTAAGTGGATGTTAAGTGATGTGAGTGCAAGAAGGAGGAGTAGGAAAGGCAGTAATAGGATGGATGTAGTTAGAAATGCATAGATTTTACTCTTGGAGGAGTACATATTGTAGTGTGTTTTTAGTTAATAAAATGTACAGGAATACTATTTACATTTAATGCCAATATTATTATATCATCTTATTGGATGTTGCCATTTTCATTCTTTCCTCAACTGATGGGTCTTGGATCTGACCTCAGGTCTGGCTCGGACACTTTTACTAGAGTCACTGATCCAACTCTCGGGCGCCTCCCTTACCCATTATGCCCCACTAACCTAACATACCTCAGATCTCGTTTGCTTCCACATCGGTCAGACGCGGATTGCCTTCTCTTGAGCTTTGGGGTGTATTTTCTTTCCATATTTCAGGTTGTAAGTTTTTCTGCATTAACTTTCTTTCATCACCCTCTGTTACTTCTGTACGGTTTTCTGGTTCTGTCCATCACATGGTTCTTTTTCCTACCATTCTGTAGTTTGGGTACTCTACTGAGTACTGTTAGTATTTTTGCTTCTTTTCTTATAATTTTCCATTTCGTACCCTCTAGAGGGTATTTCTTTGTATCACGGTTGGTATTTTCGGTCCTGTAGTTTAAAAAAAATGATTCTATAGCTGTTTTGAAAACTCCTTTTTCTCTCCTTTATCTCCTTAAAATGGCAGATAAACTTATTTGTTTTAAAAAATCCACTTCCTGTGGGCATAAGTTTCTCAATTCTGATGCCCACTGAGAGTGCATTTATTGTTTGAGTATTGCCCCTTTAGAAACAGATTGTTCTATCTGTGCCAGTTTTAATTCCAGGGCTCTTAGTGACTGGAGAAATTATCTAGTGCTAAAGGATCTTCTTCCCTCTTCTTCATCTTCTCTAACTACTGGGGCTCAAACCCCTCTAAGATGTCCAAAAAATGGAAGCCTGAACTGGACTGAAGGATAAAAACCCTAAGAAGAGGTCTCTGGACCATTATTCTGCATCAGCTCCAACCTCCTAGCCTCCTGCAAAAATTTCAAAAAAGTCAGATCTGACACCCCTGGATCCTAGCTCTTCAAAGCCTAGATTGCCTCAGATCCGGTCACCGTGGTTCCGATCTCTGCTCAGCTACACTTGTCCTTTCTTCAGGAAACTCTAAGGAGATACTCCCGGCCACCATCTAACACTCCTCCCTTAGGTCCTGCAGGAGCTTGTCTGAAGCAGAGGTGGATAGGATAATGAGGAGGTTCCACAGAGTTCATGTCCAGAAAGGGGGAATCCCAGCTCCATCTCCCATGAGACCTCTGAGCCTGCCCTCCACTGATCCTATACTGATATCTCCTTCTCTGATCTGTCCTGCAGTTTCAGAGCCCTTGGATCTGAGATCCTTGCAGGTGCCCTTCTCAGATCCGAAGGCATGTCGTTCTTTGACTCTGACCATGTTCTTGAGTCACCCAGCTCCAGTGCTTTCATAGCAGTAGGACTGTCAGAGCTGAAGCATCGGAGCTGGCTGTTGGGTGTTGGGGTCGACTCCAGAGTTATTGGAGCCATCCTTGCTTCTATGTGCTGTGGCACTGGACAGCTTGGGTCTGACTCCTTCCTAGAGACAGGGATCTGGGGAGTGCAGGGTTCATCAGCACAGGGGACTTTGGCTTCAGTGCTGACACCTTCTGTTTCCCATAGACCCTCTGCCTTTGAGGTAGTAGAGAGGGTTTTCTCTCCTCCTCAGGAGAGGACCTACTTGACACTTTGGATCCTATTTCTGTTCCATTGTCAGATATGAGTTCCAATCCTGTCATTTGTATCCCACTGAGTCAGCCAACCCGAACAAGCCTTCAATCCCTCTGGACTTCATTATCACTTCCAGTACCTCTCCAGACCATCCCACTGATGTGCCCCTAGGAAAATGATGTGTAAAAAGAGACACAGATTCCCCTCAGGAATCTCTCACTGAGGACACTGACTTCAATGAGGAAGAAGGGTCCCCCATGTCTCCACCTGAGGATGTCTTCTTTGGAGAAATACTGGAACTTCTAAAGCAAAAGGATGGATGGTTTTCTGATCCCTCCTTCCCAGGAGGAGTTAATGTTCCTGGAGGCTGCCAGGTCTGGCCCAGTTACATCTTGGGGTCACCCTCTGGCTGATGAGCTTATAGTTCTGGTCTCATGCTGTGCATGGAAGGAGCCAGATACTGTGGAGCCTATCCCCAAGTGACTGGATAGATTTTTAGCCCGTCTAAATGACAGAGTACACTGGAGCAAGGGGGTCCCAGTATATGCTATGTTTGAGGCAGCAGCCACCAATAAAGAGCTCGCAGAGCAGACCTCATATATCCATCCCTTTAATGGGGAGTCTAGGGCTTTGGACAGATTTGGAAAGCATGTCTACAGCTCAGCAATCTTCACCCTGCAATCACTAAGTTATTTGGCACACTTTACAAGACTACAAAAAGACTTGATAAAAGAGCTTTCCAAATCTTTTTCTGGGTCAGTGCCTGTGGAGGACCAGACTAAGATTTCTTCACAACTGGCCACCCTTCAGTCAATATCTAACACATCCATGGTGCTGATTTTCCATGCTGCATAGGGTACCTTAAGGGTGGCGGGTTCGGGCATATCCGTCAGGAGACATGCCTGGATGAGGTTGTGTGATTTTGAGGAGTCTTTCAAGTCTGTGCTCATCATCCCTGTTCAGCCCAAAGGTGAAGGAAATGCTCTCCAGAAATGAGCAAGAAAGAAAGACCCTGTCTGCCATTTGGATCCATTTTTCTACTCCTCTGAGACCCTTTTTATGGAATCAATGAGTAGGCAGAAAAATGAAACCACAAAATGTGGTTTCATAAGGCCCATGGTCCTTTTCAAGGCTGACAAGGAGATGGTTCTCCCAGAGGCATAGGGGAAAACTCTAATGGAAAAAGTTATCCTCTGGCACAGGTGGCCTGCAGAACTAGGGCTTCAGGGATTCTTTTTCAGATAAACCCTCCCAGTGTTTCTGAAATGTTGCTTGACTGCTTTTCTTTGGAGACAGTTGAAGCTGGGATATCCATCACAACAGATATGATCTTCTGTACCCAAGTATCTGTTGTGATGGATGCGCCGGCTTCTAGGTGGAGAGAAAAGTACCCTGTCAGTGCTTCTGAAATGTTGCTTGACTCCTTTTCTTTGGAGGCATTTGGGGTACTTGTCTCTGCACCTAGAAGCCCGGGCATCCATCACAACAGATACTTGGGTACAGAGGATCATTTCTAGAGGTTATTTCATACCATTTTTCCAAAGTTCTCCCTTGAAAATGAGGAAAATCCCCAATGTTCCACCCAATCATAGGGAGGCAGGCACTCTGGAAATAAGAAAACTGCTAAAAAAAAGATTCATCCAAGAAGTATCCTCATATCAGATAAAATCCGAAATTTATTCAAGATTCTTCTTAGTTTGAAAAAAGACACAAGACTTGAGATCCATTTTGGATTTCACCAAATTAAACCTGTATGTGAAATATTCAAAGTTCCAGATGGTGACAGTTCAATCCACTTTGGCCTATTGCAAAAGATGATTGGATGTGCTCGATAGATCTTTAGGACGCATAGTATTCACATCAAAATCAACAGGTGCTGCAGAAGATATCTGCAGTTCTGGCTGGGAGACGGTCATTATCCGTTCAGAGCACTGCTTTTTGTCCTAACCACAGCCCCCAAGGTGTTCATCAAATGCATGGTGGTGGTACATGCTCAGTTCTATATTAATTCCCGCAAAAGATGTATTCATCAAATGCGTCTTCAACGAACACCAGCCAGCGAAATTCACTTCAACAAACTACTGAATTTTTCCCATGGTTTGCAAACACTCACCAAACCTCACTTCAGCAAACCGCTGAATTTGTCCTACGGTTCACAAACGCTCGCCTATCAGCAGTCTGGAACACACAATGGACCAAATGAAATCCACCCCCCACCCCAACTATGTATACCAACTCTGAAATCGCACTACAGTGGGGAAAAGGGCAAAGTTGAGGTGATGGCCAAGTGTTTGCAAACTGTGGGGAAAATTCCGCAGTTCGCCAAAGTGAATTTCGGCGGCTGGTGTTCGCTGAAGACGTATTTGATGAATATGTCTTTCCCAGAACTAATATAGATCCACAGCTCACCTAAGACTGTTTGGATTCTGTGTTTCTGGATCTAGATGACTCCTGACTGCTCCGACCAGGCATCAACTTCTACAACTAAAGGACTACTTGCTCCAGTTCTGTCACCATCTGGGCATCTCAGTCAGTTACAACAAGTCACAACTCTCTCCTGCACAGAACCTAGAGTTTATTGATTCTTGTTAGTCACACTCAGTCAGATAGAATGTCTTCCTCCAATAAGAGTACAAACCCTCAGATCACAGGTAAGGGAAGTGATCTCACATTCCTCTTCTCCAGCATGACTAATCTTGCAAGCCTTAGGGTCTGTGGCAGCAATGATAGCTCTGTTTCCCTTGGCCAGATATCATATACGGATTCTACAGTGGACTCTGTCATTGCAGTGGTCCATTCTAAAACAGCCCTTGCACACTCTAGTCAGGATTACACAAATTACGCAAGTTTCCAAAGAACACTTTCTTTGGTGGATCCATTCAAACAAGATTTCTCAAGGCCATCCATTTGTTTTACTTTTACCAGTAGCCTCAGTAAACATGGATGCCTCCCATCTGGGGTGGGGTGGGGGCGTTTCTTGAGAAGGACAGGCCAAGGTACATGTTCTCCCTCAATACGCCAGTTCACATATCTCTGTCCTGCAGATGAGAGCCACCCTTCTAGCATTGCAGGCCTTTCAAGATGTTGTCCTCCAAAGAAAATGCGATCCAGTCAGACAATATGTCTGTGGTCTGGTGCATCAACAAATGGGGGAACCAGGTCTAATCTTCTTTGTCACGAGGCAATGAAAGTGTAGCAGTGGGCAATCTCTTCTGGTTTCTTTCTTATTGCAACGCGTATACTAGGAAAATCAATGTGCTTGCAAACAAACTAAGAAAGTCCATTCTGATGCCTCATGAGTGGTCTTCTCAATGTCAAAGTGACAAAGAGAATTTTCCATTGATGGGGACAGCCATGTTGTGATCTGTTTGCTTCCCCCCCTCAACAACAAGTGCAGCAGGTTCTTTGCCCCGATCCTGTCTCTCTGAGAGAGTCACCAAGAGATGCTGTAGGTCACAAATGGCCCTTTGGTCTCCTCTACGCTTATCCCCATTTCCTCTACTCCCCAATTTCTACAGAAAACTTACTGTTTGAAAAGCACAGTTATCTTCATTGGACATTTTTTTGGCTTTTTCAAATACAGTTTCCCTTCCTGTGGCCTCAACATCTGTATCTGCCTTGGATACTGGACCCCTTATCTGATGTGGGGTAGCTCATCTTGACATATCAGACCTCAAGTTAACTTCATGGTTTCTCCAGTTCCATTGATGGCTAGACAGTCCAGGCTTTCCTCCCCAGTCTGATATATTGTCATGTCCAGAAGGCTTCTACTGGGAAGGTTTACAGAAGTAAATGGAAGATATTTTCTATTTGGGCCCTCAAGAGAGATATGGAACCTTTTTCTGCCCCAATCTCCACAGTCATACATTTTTTAACATCCCTTTTCAAAGAGGGAGCAATCTTCTGTACTATCAAAATCCGTCTGGCTGCCAGTGCTAATTTTCATTCTGGTGAAAATCATGCTGCTTTGGCTTCTTCTAAGTTGTGCAAAATGTTTTTGAAAGGCACCTTTTTACTTAAGCCTCCAGTCAAGGACCCTGCTCCGCCATGGGACTTAACTACCTCACTTCAAAGTTTGATTCAGAGTCCATTTGAACCTTTCACCGAATCAGACCTAAAATTTTTATCCTGGACAACTTTTTCCTAGTTACCATTATGTCAGCTAGATGAGTATCTGAACTCTAGGCCATTTCTTCCAAGCCTCCATACTTCATCTTTCATAAAGATAGGGTGGTGGTGAATCTTTCGGCTTTTCCCGGTTAGGGGTCGCCACAGCGGAACTCCAGTCCGCTAATTATTGGTAGTAGATTTTTACGTACCGAGTTGCCAACCCTAACGTACAACCTTCAACGAAGGTACGCCCATTCACACAGAAGACGCTTTAGCTGAGAATCGAACAGGACAACGTCTTACTGTGAGGCGACAACGCTACCGCAGCACCACCAACACAGCTTCATAAAGACAGGGTACCTTTACATATTAACTCATCCTTTTTACCTAAGGTGGCCTCCGAGTCTAACATTAATCAGGTCATTAACCTCCCATTTTTTTTCCCAGAATTTTCCAGTAAAGGTTATGATAGGATGTTGTCCATGTCACTATTCCTCACTCTTGGGTCTTGGATCTTGGATTTGACATCGGATTTGAGCCAGCAACTTTGCAGGCAGCTTCTAGGCTCGAGCTCCTCCCACTCCCATGATCCCTCGCTGCCCTTTAACCCCTCAGATCTAGTTTGCCATGCCCAGCAATAGTGCTTGAGTTCCTGTGGGATAAGTAGTGCTTTATTCAACAATTTTCTTTTTTTTTTCTTTTTTTTTTTTTTTTTTTTTGGATTTTCTAGTGTAGTTCTTGATAGAGATTAGTGTTTTTTGTATCCATAGTGGTAGTTAGTCTCTCCCCTGCCATTTATATTTGAGTTATCTTGTTGTGCTTGTTGTGTTTTTGGCACCATTTTTTCTAGTTGATGTCTATTTTGTTTAAAGAGTAGTTTTTGGTGTTGATTAGTGTTCTACTGTTCTACTTGGAGTACTTTTTAGTACTGTGATAGTTTAGTTGGATTGTGTATTTCCTGCTCTGACTTCTGCTTGTTTCTCAGATCTCTGTTAGCATGTCCCTTGGCTCGATTTATTTCCAATATTTCTGAAAAGCCTTTTGGTTTTAAAATGTGCTCCTCATGCATTCGGGAGATGCCCATGGCCAGTTCACACAAGGAGTGGCTTTATTGTTTAGGTGCCTACCACCTGAAGGCTGAATGTGATATTTGTGCCACTTTCAACCCCAGGTCTTTGGTCGGGCACTGAAACAAATTCCTTCTGGAAAGGTTTAGCTCAAGGGGATCCCTTGGCTCAGTCCCCTGCCAAGTCTGGACCCTTAGAGTATAAAAGGAAGGCCCCTCTGCCTCTTGGGTCCTCCTCTTCAAAAAAGGTGAGGTTGTTGGCTCCAAGTGCCTCAGACTCGACCCCAGCCTCTACTCAGTCAGATCCGATGCCCTTGAATCCCAAGATCTGCGACTCTCATGGATCCTGGGCTTCCGCTTCGAGGCCCTCAGATCCAAGATTGCGGGAGTCCACTCCTGGATCCAAGGCCTTCGGATCTGGTTGAATTCGGACCAGCCACTGATCAGGCTTCCTCGGACCCGAGGCTATTTTGTCATCGGATCCAAGGAGGTCGGATCCAGGATCAGTGTTGGATCCCACTATTTTTATTGAGGATTCCCCCTCAGGTTCTAGATTGGAGCGGTCCCCTTCCGCCTCCAAGCACAGATCTTATTCTTTAGAGGGGAGGTCCACAGGATCTAGGCACCCATCCCTAGCTGGGTCCTCCACCTCTTCTAGGTCCTCCAGGAATTTACTCCCTTCCAATATACAGGATGATGATGTCCTTTCTCAAGTCTCAGATTGAGTTGAGACTTCTGTCGTCCCCTGCCCATCTGGCTAGGGGGCCATCCCCTACCCCCTTGTTGACTTCTCCTCGTCTGACCAGGTTGGTTTCGGACTTTCTGGCCCTGGATTGCACAGGAAGGGAAATGGGTATCTCCAGGGGACCTTTATGGCCCTGCCCTGTCTGGGTCCCTGACTACTTCTGCTGTGCCTCCCCCTGGGCAAGTGAAGCCCTGGGTCCAAGCAGTCACCCCAGAGTCCTTGTGTAGGGGTTCCAGACCTGTTTTTGCAGACCGGTCCCTACCCCGTTGGTACTTCAATCCTTGACAACTCTGGGTCAGTACTGTCCTGAGGCCCAGAGGCTCTGGTCTGCTCTTGTCCTTCTCCCCAGACGGGCCTTCCCACTGGGAGTGCAGATGGGGCATCGTCCAGTCCTTCGGCTTTCTGGGTCATAAATATTACTTTTTCCTCTCAGAGAGTTTCCTCCCCAGCCTTCCAGGGACCTTCTGAGCCTCTCTGAGCGGACCCCACTCATCCTGTCCCAGATGAGTCCTCTTGAGCTAGCCTTCATGTGGGAGCTGCCCTACTCGTGGCCCCTGTCTCTTCCGAGTCCTCCCCCAAGCCACCCCTGGAGGATGTTCCTTGGAAGAGATCATGTAAGAGGAGACACTTGGACTCCCCTGCTGAGTCACTCACCAAGGATACGGACCTTGATGAAGGGGATGGGTCCCCCAGATCTCTGCCTGAGGATGTCTCCTTTGGGATGTCTTGGAAATCCTTAAGCTTAAGGGTGGTTGGTCTTCCCTTCCCCCATCCTCCGAGGAGTACGTCTTTCTGAAGGCTTTTGGGATGGAACCATCTACCTCCTGGGTCTCCCCCCCTGCAGTAGACATTATCGCCAGCAAGGCATGGAAGGAGCCTGTTCCCAAATGCATGGACAAATTTCTCAGTCCTCTGTCTGACAAGCAGTTCTGGTCAAAAGGTGTGCCAGTCAATGCAATCATGGTAGCTGTCACCACTAAGAAAGAGCTGGCAGAACAGAGCATGTCTGTCAACCCCCACTCAGGCGTGAGTCCCCAACATTCGACAGGCATGGAAAGCAGGTGTTTGCCTCAGTGACATTTGGGCTTTGGGTGCTCAACTACCTGGCACATTTTACCCGACTTCAAAGGGACCTGATCAAGGAGCTTACCTTGTCCCTTTCTGAGGTACTGCCTGCCATGGAACTAAGCAAGGTGTCCCCCAAACTATTCACTCTTTCATCCCTGGCTAATTCATCGATGAGGCTGATTGCCAACACGACAGAAGGAGCCTCAGGAGCCTCTCGAGTGGCCGGCACAAGCATTGCTATTTGGCATTACGCCTGACTGCTCCTTTGCGGAGTCCTTTAAGGTGTCTTTCACCAGTGCCCCCTTAGATGGCTCTGCCATGTTTGGCCCTTCAGTCAAAGAGACTCTCAACCACAGTGAGCAAGAAGGCAAGACTTTCTCTGCTGTGGGAATCAGGTTTTCCTACCCTCAATGCTCCTTTTCCAAGACACAGCGAGGGGCCAGGAAAATGTGATTTCACAAGTCGCAGTCTGCCTTCCAGGATTGTCAAGATGAGCCCTCTTCCAGAGGTCAGGGGAGAGTGTTCAACAGCAGATACCGCCCCAGGGGGCAGAAGGAGTCTGCAAAATCAGGGGTCCAGGGAACCCTTCTCTGAAAGCTTCAACAGTGCTCTTGAAGCGCTGCCTAACTGTCCTGCCCTAGAGGCAGTCGGGGGTCATTTGTCTTTGCACCCTTTGGCCCTGGCAAATATTAAAAAGAACGTTGGGTTCTAAACATCATTTCCAGGGTTATTCTATTCCCTTTTCAAAGCCTCCTCCAGTCAAAAGATACCTTCCTGATGCACCAACTCATCAGAGGGAGCTAGCTCAGGAAGAATTGCTCTAGCTTCTTTGAAAGAGAGCCATCCAGGAGGTCCCCCCAGGACAATGAGAACCTGGAACTTACTGTCACTTCTTTTTGGTTCCAGAGAAGACGGGGGACCTGCATCCAATCCTGGACCTAAGCAATCTCAATGTTTGTCAAGAATTCCAAGTTCTGGATGGTCATTGTTCAGTCCATCGTGTCTTTGTTGCACAAGGGTGATTGGATGTTCTCCATAGATCTCCAGGATGCGTACTTTCATGTAAAAATAGACAGGCACTCCAGGAGACATCTCCGCTTTCGAGTAGGGGCCAATCACTACCAGTTCAGGACCCTGCCCTTTGGTCACACCACAGCCCCTGGGTGTTCACCAAGTGCATGGCAGTGGTCACAGCTCACCTAAAACTGCAGGGATTCCAGGTGTTTCCTTACATCGATGATTGTTTCCTCACAGCTCCCATGAAGCATCATCTGGCCACTGCCTCTCAGTACTTACTACAACTATGTGACCAGTTAGGCATTACAGTGAATCTCCCCAAATCCAGCCTGATTCCATCCCAAAATCTGGAATTCATTAAGATTCATTTGGACACTGTGTCAGAGATTGCAGTGCTCCCGCTCCATCATGTACACCTCATCAGATGTCATGTTTAATGTCTTCTCGCTGTGCCTTATTCCCAGGCCCACCTTATTCTCAGGGCCGTAGGGTCCATGGCAGCAACGATCTGTCTAGTGCCATTTGGCAGGTACTATATGAGAGTTATGCAATGGACTCCAGCGGTTCAGTGGTCTTTTCTGGTTCATCCTATATCAAATCCAATCCACCTCATACCAGTGTACAGACGTCATCTCCTTTAGTGGATCTGGTCTGCCAACCTTCTAGCAGGCAGACCATCCCCCCCCAGTGACCACGGATGCTTCACATGTTGGGGTGTGAAGCATTTTTAGGGACAGACAGTCCAAGGCACGTGGTTCGAAGCAGAGAAAAAACTGCATATCAACGTTCTGGAGATGAGGGCAATCCTCCTTAAGGTGCAAGCCTTCCAGAACTGCCTCCCTCTAGGTAACATTGCAGTTCACACAGACAGCATGGCTGTTGTGTGGTACATCAACAAGCAAGGGGGTATACGTTCGTATCTGCTTTATTGTGAGGCTATGAGAGTGTGGGAATGGGCGATGCCCTTGGTGCATTTTCTCATTGCAACATATATTCCTGGAGAGTCCATTGTGCTGGCGGACAGACTCAGCAGGGCAATCCTGAGTCCTCACAAGTAGTCCTTGAATCCCTCTGTGGTGAAAGAGATCTTTCTTCTCTGGGGTCAGCCAAGCTGCGATCTGTTTGCTTCCTCTCTCAACCACAAGTGCAACCAGTATTTCACCCCGATTCCCCCAAATGGGGAGTCCCCCAGGGATGCTCTGGTCCACGATTGGCTCCCGGGTCTCCTTTATGCCTATCCTCCCTTGCCTCTCCTTTTCAGAGTACTTCAGAAAGCCCGTTACAAGGCCACCTTGATCCTCCTCACCCCATTTTGGCCTAGGCAGGTGTGGTTTCCTCTTCTTTGGTCTCATTTGAAGTACCCCCCTTGGGTACTAGATCCCATTTCCCATCCCTCTCAGCTTCCGATTTCCAACCTACAGATGCTTCGTCTAACAGCATGGTTTGTCCACTTCCAGTAATTCTGAATCAGCCCAGTCTATCTTCTCCCATTAAGAACATTATCTTGGCCTCTCAGAAAGCTTCCACTAGAAAGATTTATGCCAGTAAGTGGAAACGGTTTTCTATTTGGGCTAGGCAGCGCAATCTCGATCCTTCTTCGATTTCCATTTCAGATATTTTGCTCTTCTTGTCTTTGCTGTTTCAGGATGGAGCTAGCTTCTTAACTGTTAAAGTGCAGTTGGTAGCTATTTCCAACTTCCATGTTTGCGAGGAACCAGCCTTCTCCTCTCACTTGTATAAAGCTTTTTTAAAAGGGTTTTTTCTGTTCTGACCTCCTGTCAAAGATCCTTCCCCGCCTTGGGACGTTTCCTTTTTGCTGCACTATTTCACACAGAGTCCGTTCGAGCCTGCGGTCACGTGATATCAAATTCTTGTCATGGAAGACTGCTTTTCTTGTAGCCATAACGTCAGCTAGAAGAGATTCGGTGTTGCAGGTTCTTTCTGTCAAACCACCTTTCAAGTTTTTCATAAAGACAGCGTGGTTCTTTGAACTTACCCTTCATTCATGCCTAAGGTTGCAATAGAAGCAAATTTGAACCAGTAAATCCAATTGCCAGTCTTCTTTCCAGATTTTGCTAATAAAGGGGAATATCTCTTGCAAAAGTTAGATGTGCATAGACAACTGTGTTTCTACTTAGCTAGGACGAAGAGTTTCCGCAGGTCTGACCAGCTGTTTGTGGCATTTTCTCTTAACAGGAAGGGTCAGGTGTTGTCCAAAGCAACTATCTCCCATTGGATTTTGATGTGCATTTCCCTTGCTTATTCATCCAAAGGTTTACCTGTACCAGAGCCAGTCAGAGCTCAGTCCACTAGGTCAATAGCTACGTCAGCTGCCTATCTTGCAAGTCATTCCATAGATGACATTTGCGTGGCAGCTACCTGATCTTCTCCTCACATTTTTGTTAGCCACTACAAACTTGACATTGTCTCCAGGAACAGGGCTTCCTTCAGCTCCACAGTTCTTCGGCATGTCCTTACATGAGGCTGCCCAGGATTTAGGGTAGCTGGGGACTCTGATCCAAGAGTAAGAAATAATGACATGGATAACATAAGTTAAAGAGTTATGTATTTAATAGTGACATGGATAACATAAGTTAAAGAGTTATGTATTTACCATAACTTGGCATCTGTGTAATCCTATGTCATTATTCATCACATTCCCTCCCTCTGTCCCCCATCCTGTAGGATATAGAGGATGTGGAGATGTCCTGTCTGGTGGTCAAGGTCTTCCTTAGATGCTTTCTAGCTTAGAGCAAACTTGATCTGAGGGGTTAGAAGGCAGCAAGGGATCATAGAAGTGGGAGGAGCTCGAGCCTAGAAGCTGTCTGTAAATTTCCCGGTTCGGATCCGATATTGGATCCAAGACCCAAGAGTGATGAATAGTGACATACAATAACACAGATGCCAAGTTATGGTGAGTACATAACTCTTTTTATACTGGATCTCTTGGATGTACATAGGCAACTTCATTTTTATCTTTATCGAACCAAAGATTTCAGATAATCTGACCAATTGTTTGTATCCTTTTCTTATAACAGATTGGGCATGGCAGTTTCCAAAGTGACTTTAGCCAAATGGTTGACTTATTGCATATCCTTTGCCTGTAAACAGAGAGATTTGTCTTTGTGTAAGCAGCAAGAGCACATTCAACAAGATCTATAGTGACCTCTTCAGCTTTTTAGTCAAGAGCTTCGATAGATGACATTTGTGCAGCTGCCACTTGGTCCAGTGCTCATACCTTTGTTGCTCATTACAAATTGGATTTGATTTCTGGGAACAGAGCTGCTTTTGGCTCTGCAGTACTTGGAAATATCCTTCAGTAAGGGCCACCCAAGGTTCATCTAGCTAGGGACTCTGTTCCATCAGTTGAATAATGAATGACAATGACATCATCAGAGACAAAAGTTATGTACTCACCATAGTGATGCATTTGTGTTGTCTATTTTCATTCTTCATCAGCTTCCCACCCTCCTAATCCCATTCCCTTCCTTCCTGGAGAACACCTAAGGGATATTTCTTGAGAAACTGTCATTCATTGCTTGAGATCCTGTTTGTCTCTGCTGGTCATTCTCAATTGATTCTATATAGAGGAAACTCTTGTTACAGGGGACAGCAAACTCGATCTGAGGTATGTTAGGCTAACGGAGCATTATGAGTAAGGGTTGAACTAGAGAGCTGGCTGCGTGAGTGTAGTAAAAGTGACCAAGTTGGATCTGAGACCCATCAGTTGAGAAAGAATGAATATGGAAAACACAGTTACATTGTTATGGTGAGTACACAACTTTTGTTTTCCTTTTTTTGAGTTTTTCTTACTTCCAGTTTTAATTTTTCCGTCTTTTCCTAACCCTTTCCTACTGATTTTTCATCATTTTGTTGTTGTTCTTCCCTTGTCTTTAATTCTCCATTACTTTCTAATACTAGATATTTATTTCTGACATATCTGCCTGCAGACCATCACACTCTTCCTTTAGCTCATCCTTTCAGTATTTTCTACATGTTCTTATTTTCCTGTAATACTTTCCTCTTCACAAATATCTTCAATATAATTTTCAACTAATTGTCCCTCTTCTCGATTGTTTTCTTAGTTATTTTCCTTATGTCATTCTAACAAAGGGCAGCCAGACTAGAAATGTTTGTTCCTTCTTCCCACATTGTCCACATATTCTTTTATTACAAACTTGAAGCAAATGTGTTATTTCTTCACAAAAAACTTTTGTTGTCTTTTTTTTTTCAATTTGACATTATTATGTTTGTTACATGTATTTTTCCTTCACTGACATTCACTGTTCCCAATATTTCCCACCCTCCTAGCAAAATGTTTCTTACATGATATATTTTTATGGCCCACGGTGTCGGGACTGATTTTCAAAGGACAATTTTGGTGATGATGTTTTTGGTGCCATTTTTAGTCTCTGAATCCTCAGCCTTACAGCTTTTGGCTCAAAGGTCTGTCTGCCAGCCGCTGCCCAAAGTATTTGTTTGACATCAGTGGTTAGAGTTAAACAGTCAGTGTTGAGTGCCAGTTGTATCGTCATATATGTGGTGGTGCAGGTTGGTCTTGGTCTTCCTTGTTGGCACTGACACCTGTGTCAGTGTTGCAGACTTCTGTACATGGGCCATCTCCTTTTCTTTCCAGCTGTACTTTGCTCAGTCAATGATGTTCTCCCTCCAGCTTCAGTGGCCTCTCACTGTTTTCACCAGGGAGATAGAGGCTTGGATAGTCACTAGTGAGGTTGCATTCCAGGTTATGGGTGTAGTTCAACGTCTTCCTCCTCAGATCCCTTCCCTTTTATGAAGCCATGAAATCTTTCCTGCAAAAGGAAGCACTTTGACTCTCTTGTGGAGGCTCCCACACCAGACATGAATGGTGGAGATGCAGTATATTCCCCACCGTCCCTTTCAGATGGCTTGGAGATGCCTTAGAGTTGATGATGGAGAATGGTGTTTGGCTCAAAGACTCCACTTCATCTACATACTTAATCTTGCAGTAGGTGTTTTGATTATCCTTGCTGTTTACTTCAGTGGTTCCCACTGAAGACATAATGGTTGTACTTGTTTTCAGGCATGGAAAGAGCCTAATGTTTTTACCTATTTCTAAGCAATTAGAGAAGATCTTCTGGTGTCCTAAAGACTAGAATTGTTGGGTTCAGACCTCGATGATAGACAGTATTTTTGTTATGGCAGCCCACAAGAAGGCTGTAATTTTGCACAGTCTTGCTGTTCATCCCCCAAACAAAAAGTCTAGACCAATGGATCACCTTTTGGATGCATAGCATGAATATGCATCCCCGTTTTTTTTTTTTTTTGTCAGAGTGCATAACTGTTTTTCTTGCATGCTGCATGTCCAGAATGAGCTTGCAGACAAATTGAACATAGCACTGGAAAAGTTGCTGAATGATGAACTTAAATCTAAATTCTTTTCCCAGGTGGTGTCTGTTTCTAGCAATACCATGCATTTGGCACATAACTTTGCAGATGATGCAGTGAGATCAGTTAGCACCTTTATCGCTATATGCTGTCACAGCTGAATACACCTAACAAGGATAAGTTAGCCCAACTACCAATGTGACTGATTCCAGCAGTCAAATCAATTGAAATTAACAAAAGTCCCATTTCTAAGTGGTGTACTGTAGCATAACGTTCTTACATATTTACCCACAGACAGGCAAAGGCACACCTGAAATAAACCTTTTCTGCAAAAGAGCAAGTCCCACCCTGCATCCCACTTTTGAGGATGACATGCCTCTTGCTAATTATGCATACATTTTTCCTAGGTCACTTTATCCTCTTATGGCAGAATTAGCTGGCTTGTTCATTCACTATCGGGGCAAAAAACAATTGCTGGAAGCCGTCATCCATTCAACCATCAGGGTTACTGCTGTTGGCTATAAAGCTGGCCCTGGTAATTAATGTAAGTGCCTGTATCACTGGGGGTAGGTAAGATACCCTCTGTGTACATATTATGTGCTTCCTTACACACACTAGTGAAAGCTACCATCACCCTCTTTATTGTGCCAAACCTTTGCCTGGTTATTTTGGTGGTGATTGGCCAGTTGGAACAACCAGTGATTCCCACATGAACCACTCACTCCCATCCTTAATTGACTGGCCATTTCAGTGCCTTGGCCTTTATTCGTACTTGGGTCAATGCTATACAGCTAGTTTTTATATAGGGTCTATATTATAACATCGAAGTCTTACAACTTTTAATGTTATAATATCGAACCCTATGCACCGAAAGCTGAAAATAGAGAAGCTGCAGAATATCAAATACTTTCCTAGGGAAAGTATTCGGTGGGCCGTTTCTGCAGCTTCGCTATTTCCTCGACTGTGTAGTGAAGGTTACGGGCCGGGTTAAGGTAAGTGTGCGAATGAAGGTGAGTGTGCAATAGGGACCTTAGGGTTAGGGAGCAGGTAAGGTGAGTGTGCGATAGGGACCTTAGGGTTAGGGAGCGGGTAAGGTGAGTGTGCGATAGGGACTTTAGGGTTAGGGAGCGGGTAAGGTGAGTGTGTGATAGGGACTTAGGGTTAGGGAGCGGGTAAGGTGAGTGTGCGATAGGGACTTTAGGGTTAGGGAGTGGGTAAGGTGAGTGTGCAGTAGTTACGGACCTTAGGGTTAGGGTTGGGTTAAGGTAAGTGGATAGCTAGTAGTGTATGTATGGTTTAGTGTAGGGTTTTGTGAAGTGTATGTGTGTGGATTATTTATTTTGGTGTGCTTGTGTTGTGTGTATGTTTGTTGGAACAACAAATTTTTTCCCTGGGAAAAAATTTGATGCTCTGAGTGTTCAATTTTATGGTCTTTCGATTGAAATGGTTCGATATTATAACATTCAAAGTTGTAAAACTTCGATGTATATAATTTTAAAATCACAGAGAAAGGAGTTAGTCTAAAATGTATATATGGGACTGTGTTTCTATACCTGTGATTCACAACCTTTGAACAAAAGTGACACTCAACAAACGCGAATCTCATTGAGGGGTGATTGATGTATTGACTCTTATCAGGCAGCCCTTAGATATAATGAACCAAAACAACTTCAGACTAATCAAATTTAGACCCATCAACTTGACTAGTATCCTATGCAAAATCATGGAGGCTGTCATAATGGAGTTTATCTGGAATGACAGAGAGGATTTAATGTGTTAGATATGGAATTGTGTATGGGTCTGTTAAGTGGAGATGTTGCCTTTTCAGTTTTGTAGCATTCTTTAAAAAGTAACACCAGAACTTCATGAAAACCTGACAGTGCATAATGCTTATCTTGGACCTTTTGAGTTAAAAAAACATATCTGATAAATAAAATATAGTAATATTTTGCTCTAAATCTTTTGATTAAAGTGTATTTGTTACTTTGTGGCAGACAACGGTCCACTCCATCCCGGTTGATCCCTTGTGGAGACTAAGGAAGGAAGAGGGGTTGTTGTCTACAGGAAGGGCAGGACTTTGGTTGAGTTGCACAATAAAGCATGGATGATATGCTGCATTGCTTGTTACACTCCAAAACCTGGGACAGTACATGAGTGCACAGGAGGAAGGAGTTCGGTCTTAAAGGACAAACTGTCCCTCAGCAGTGGTGTGACACTACTGCAGGATGCTTTAATAGTCACACTGATCCAAATTGTGGTCAGAGGAAGTCTGGGGAAGGACAGCCTGGCTCTGTAAACCCAGTGAATGAAGATTGCACTGGCAGCAGCTCATAGTCAGCTGTGTGGGAGTGAAAGGATTAAAAAAAATCTGGTAGAAGTCTACATGAGCATTGCCCTCTGTTTTCACTTAGTTGGTTGGTTATGTGGCAGCAGTGAGTGTTAAGTAGAGACCCACCAAAGCGTAATTGCCCTAGTCCTACACTAACAGGCTAAGCCACTAGTACACAAGCCACAGTGAAGAAAAGAAAACACTTCTCAGTGGGGCATTAGTACACATACACAGAGACACTCCACCAGTGATAAGACAGTTCCCTCCATACCATCCTGTCCCATCCCTGCATTCATAGTGATTCAAGAGGCTGCAGTGGTTGACTCCCTACATGCGCTTCAATCCATCCTTTCCCAATCAGGCAACACCATCCAGATACCACATTGCTCTTGATAAGTAAAAAAGGTATTTGTCCCTTTAAGATGGTGAAAAACAGCTGACAGGATTTACCTGCTTAATTCTAGCAGATCTAACAGCACTGAAATACTAAGCATGTAAAAAATTACATGTGACATACCTTGCCTGTTCTCCTCGGTATTTAGTAGGTTAGGGTGTTCTTAAAAACATTGTGGGTCTTTTTTCAAAACATCTTGTATTTGAATTTCTAGCAAAATTGCACTGTTCTGTTAAGGCAAAGAAGAAGGAAGACTGGGAGCCTGTCGTGGTTAAAATACTTTTATTTATTTTACATTTGTATACTAGGGATGTCCAACTGGCCAGTGGCCCTTTTTCAGTGGAAGCCTGGGGAGAAAATTTCCATTATAAAAACACACCAAAAACAATACAAGAACTCGATAACAATCAAGAATACATAACTTTGGTAAATATAGGTAGTAAATAGTTTATACATAAACAATACAAATTGAGAGAGTAATATAAAGTGGAAAAAAAAACAGAAAGCTAACAAATACACTAGTAATAAATAGCTTGTGCCATCACAGAGAAATGACTGATCAGTAGATGAATGTTATGGTTTTGGTGGTAAATATTTATGAAATACATGTATGGTATATGAACAAGAATATGGCTGATTGTTGCTATGCTAGGGTTACTTGTTCTAAACAATGATCACTAAGGCAATATTGAAGTGAAGTACAAGAAGGAGGGAATATGATGAAACTGTAGGAAGCTTGAAATAGGTAGATAAAAATAAGAGCAGTAGTGAGCTTGAGATAGGTAGAGAGAATCTGGAATTGTATGAGAGAAGGGATAGTTTGGATGTTAGAATTTAGTAAGGGAAGAGAGATTTTTATTGTAAGAACAAGGAAGGACAGCATGATCAGCCTGAATTAGTGCAGGAGCAAAGCCGGTTTTTGGTTAGGTGTTCCTT
Organism: Protopterus annectens; assembly: GCF_019279795.1. Lineage (NCBI taxonomy): Eukaryota > Metazoa > Chordata > Ceratodontiformes > Protopteridae > Protopterus > Protopterus annectens. The sequence goes on from NC_056729.1 coordinate 1,582,400,604, forward strand.
AAGCCGTAGTTTAAATTTGGATGTGTTGCTAGAATTTAGTATTATCTGAGGCATGGAATTCCAGGACTTAGATATATCGTGGGACAATTGAGAGTTACCCTAACAATTATTAGATTTAGTTACTTTGAATAGTAGTTGGCTGGAGGATCTTAATGTTCTGCAGTTTGAGTAAGGCTGCACTAAGCTCTTGAATGCTGGACATTTGTCTGGATGGTGGAAGATGGAATTAATAAAATTTAGTTCATTGAGAGGGATATTACATTGGGTAGTTCAATCCAATTTAGTTTATGAAGTGCTCTGCATTGATATGATCTGTAAGGGAGGCTAGTAGCAAATCTTGCAATTTTGTTACAGCAGGACTCCAGTTTGTTTAAATCTGATTTTCTGAGATGAGTGAATATTGTTGAGGCATACAGAATGGCAGAGAGTAGATGAGCCCTAGCTATGGAATGTTCAGTGGTCTTGGTTAGGTATGGCTTGACTCTGTATAGTGAGCCTTGCTTAATGTGGACCTTTTTGATAGTTAGAGTGAGGTGTTTGCCAAATTTCAGGTTGTTGTCAATTGTGACTCCAAGGAATTTGGTGTGCTGGACAGGTTCAATTTTAGTTTTATTGGTGGAGTAGATGGTGAAGGTGGGAGAGTTATCAGGAACTTTGCTATTAGTGAAGAGCGTAAGCTTTGTTTTATTTGGACTGAGTATGAGTTGAGAGTCTTTAAGAGGTATTTTTCAATTCCTTGTAAAGATTGTTGGGTTGTTTGTTGGAGTTCTGGTAGGGAGGAAGTTGATCATATGAGGGAGTCGTCGTCTGCATATTGAATGATGGTTGCATGCTGGGTGGCTGCTCTGAGTCTGTTGGTGAATATGGTGAAGAGTAATGGACTAAGAATTGAGCCTTGGAATACTCCTATTGAGACCGGAATATGGTGGAGAGTTCATTTTGCTACTTAACTGCTTTTTGGCAGTTTGTTAAGTAGCTGAAAACCAGAAGAGGGCTGGCTGGGTTAGGTTTAAGGAAGCTAGCTCATTTACTAGCTTTTGGTGGGATACTGTATCAAAGGCCATAGAAATAAGAAAGACGAGTTGAGCTGGTTGTCATTGCTAAGCTGTTGACTGAGTTTGTAAAACTAACAAGGGCAGCGGCTGTACTGTGTTTAGGTCTGAATCCATGTTGAGATGCAGATAGGAGATTATTACTTAGCAAGTAGTCGAGGAGTTGTCTGTGTATGCATTTATCAAGAAAATTGGCTATTGGAGGGAGGAGGACAATTGGCCTGTAGTTTGAGAACTCAGTAGCTGCCTTTGTGAAGAGGGATGATATAAGAGACTTTCCAGAGGTTGGGGATGTACTGTTCAACAATGGAATGGTTTATTAGAAGAGATATATGGTAGGAGATGGCATCTGCTGCTATCTTTAGAAATTCATTGGGGAGTTGGTCAGCTGTGGGGGAGGAGGGCTTAAGTTTGGAAAGATGTTTTTTGATGATAGTTTGAATTGGTTTGATTGAAAAAGAATTAATAGTTCTGTCTACTTCATTAGGAATAGATAGGGGGGTCTTGGTGTTGTTTTTTATTATGGAGAGTATAGAGTTGATAAAGTGTAAATTAAATTGTGAGGCAATGCTATCTCTGGAATTTATAGTGGTTGGAGCTGGGGTTGTGATCTGTCCAGGCTTTAGTAGTTTGATGGCTCCCCAAATTTTCTGGGGATTATTTTGGCATTTTTGTTGTATTGTTCTATAGTATAGCTTTTTGTCATGCCTGATTTGTTTCTTGTCAAGGCTGCATAATTGCCGGTAAGTAAGAAGGGAGTCTTGATTTTTGGTCTTGTGGTATAGGGACCAGACACTGTCTCTCTGTTTGAGGAGCTGCTTGGTGTCATTGATAAGTCATGGTATGTGCTTGGAGTTAGAATGGGTCTTTGAAAGGGGAGCTAGATTGTTTAGGATATTGAGGAATTTGTCACTGAAATATTGAACAGCCGAGTCAAGCTGCAGATATTTTAAAGGGGACCAGTCACATTGTTGGGGAGGGATTTGAAGACTTCAGGCGAGAAACACCTTTTGTTGCGGACAGGTTTGCAAATTATATTTTTAGTAGGGTAAATGCGGTGCCTAAGAAGGTATGTTGGTAGGTGGTCACTTAGACTGCAAGGGAGACACCCAGATTGGTGACAGAGAGAGGGTTTGTTTGTAACTGCCCAGTATAGGATTGATTCTTTTTTGCTATATTTGTCAAATCTGTTAGGGGATTGTACAATTTGACAGAAACCGTGGAGGTTAATAAAATAGGAGGGATTTTCCAGTCCATGTTGAAATCAGCCATTATTATTGCTTCTTGGCTAAAACTTGAGACATTCCCACCTGGGAATTGTTCATATTTTTTATATTCCTCTAATGCTTTATTTTTAAGCATCAGCACCAGACTTGCAATTTTAACAAACCAAGCTATACTCATCTGCCTGGAATTATTCTTAAATTTCACTTTACAAATAAAGAATTTTAATCACAGTGGGCTCCTGGTATTCATTCATTTTTTTCTGAACAAAACAGTGCATTTTTTGCTGTAGATTCAAATACTAGATGTTTTGAAGAGGGCCTCACAGCGGCTTTTAAGAACACCCTAGCCTAATAAATTCCAAGGGGAACAGGCAAGGTAAGTCATGTGCCATTTTTTTACATGCTTAATATTTCAGCATTGCAATTGACACAGATCACCACAACATATACCTCATAACACCATGTGGTTCCCACACCTGAGGCTTCTTAACCTCACCCTCCTTTTCCCCAGTGTCTTACTCTTAGTCTTCACTCTGTTGCAACCCTCTTGCAATTCTTGTCTTCCTCTCCTCTGACACATTCCGCTCTGTCTGTAGTTCCTCACCCTTCACCTTCCTAGCCCAGCATTAAAGTTCTTATACAAGATTCCTAGGATCCAATCTCTGTTGTGTATAATTGTGTATTGATGTACATTGTATTTGTGTATATATTTCCTAAGTGAATCTCTAACATCTTTCTTACACCATTCTACGCTTTGTCTCCACCAGCTATGACTAACTACTTCCTCTACGTATACCAATCTTAAATTCTCAGCTAGAAAGTATAACATCTCTTTGAACATTATTACGTCATGAAGTAACAATTTACTTATAGTATAAGCTTCTTCACTGCAAGTTTATTGTACTGCAACATATTCCTTTCTGTTGTAATTTATTGTAAACACTTTCTCAGGTTATAGTTTTATATGTTATACTTCATTGCTGTGTTACACTGTAAAGCACTCCCTCATATTATGTTGAATGCTGTTATGTTGTATTTTGCCTCATAGCAACAGCAGTGGCTGAAAGGGGTCTTGTACCAGCCCAGTAACTCAATTACAAACAATAAATAACATTCCCATTCTCTACCTTCTGTCATTCTCATCCATCTCTCTGTACATCACCCTATTGTACCCTTCCTAAAAATCTCCATTGGTCAAGGGTTGCCTATTACCTGCCTCCCCATCATTTGTACTCATCTTTCCCAGGATATCCTTTTACAAAATTTCCATAACTTTTGTTACCATGCAGCCAGTCCTTCTTCTGCAGCTCAGACATTATCCAGGGTTCTTCCAGGCTCATCCATGATAGGTTCATAGGTGTGTACTAGGCTACTGGTGCTGAATTCTTTACAAGCCTAGCCCATTGGATTAACCTGGCATTGCGCCACCCAACCTTAGTTCCCAGTGCCACTGTCGAGTAGAGCCACTGGAGTGATCCCCGGGGTGAATTTTCTATTTCCCATCTACTCATCAAGATTTCTCTTGAAGAGGGCCAGTGAGGTGCTCTGCTTGACATGTATGGGAAGTCTATTCCATAGCATGGGCAGTCTCTGGGTTATGAACCTGTCCCTCCAGCTTGTTCTGTTTATTGTGGTAATGAGGTTGAGGTCTGGAGAGTGTGGTGTGGAGGGATTGGGATTTCTTTAGATATGGCATTTCTAACAGAGCTGGGTCAGACATGGCTTTCTAAGTCAAGCAGAGATCACCTCTAAGTAGGCGATATCAGACAGAGAATAGTTGGAGTTTTTTGTCTGTCCATATAGGACAAGTGTTTAAGGGCTAGGATCCTCTTTGTGAGGTACTTTTGAGGCCTCTTCAGTTGTTGCAGGTGTCTAGTGAGGTACATGCTAAAGGGCCATTGTACTCAATGACTGGCCTAATGAGAGAAGAGTAGAGGGAGACACTGACCTCTTTCTTCCTGGATGCAAAACCCTTAGTAATGAGATGTGCCACATAGAAGGACTTTCTGACCACAGTGGCAATGTGGTGGTCAAAAGAGAGGTTGCTGTCAACCTGTGTTCCCAGATCTCTTATAACGCCTTCTATGTTCAGTGGACTACCATCGATGTGGTAATTCATGGGAACCAGGTTTTTCAAAAATGGGATGATGACACATTTTTGGCATTGAGCTTAAGGCCATGGTTCTTACACCAGTCATTGGTCTCAGTGAGGCCTTTCTGTAGGATGTCAGCATCACTTGGGGAGTTAATAATAGCTCCCAACTTGCAGTCGTTTGCGAACTTTGTCAGCCAGAGTCCCTTCGTATTGGCCTGGAGAAGTAGATACCAAACAGGAGAGGACCCAGGGCCGAACCCTGTGGGACTCCAGTCGTGACTGGTCGGCAGTCTGACTTGGAATCATCTACTTTCACACTGTGGGTTCTATCTGTGAGCCAGTTTGCAACACACCAAGTGATATAGGGGTGATGCCTAGCTTAGTGAGTTTTTCTATGATTCCTGAGTGGGTAATGGTATCAAAGGCCTTGGCCAGATCAAGGTAGGCTGTATGAACCACCTTGCCTTCATCCAAAGGTCTGGTGACTGATTCAATTAAGTCGACCTATTTGAGCAGGCATGATCTACCCTTCACAAAACCAAACTGCGTGGGATCCAGAGTTTGGAGATTCCGTATATCCTTGTTTATTAGGTCCATGATGATGATGCGTTCCATACCTTTGCATATCAGACTGGTCAGGCTAATCGGGCAATAGTTTCCAGGGTATGTAGTCGCTCCTCATTTGTGGAGAAGAATGACTGTAGCAGTGTGCCATTTGGTAGGGACAAAACCTGAGGTGAGGCTGTGATTGAACAAGGCACACATGTGAGGCGTCAGTTCACTCTGTATTTCATGTAGAATACAGCCAGGGATATAGAAGCTGTATTCTTGACCTTGGACAGTGTTGTTTTAACCTGTGCAGCAGTAATACTGGGTGCCTGGCAATCTACTGGTATTGTGATTGGTCCTTTGGTGGGGGAGAGAGGGGTAAAGTTGGCACTGAATCTGTCGGCCAGTATATTGGCAATATCTGTTGGCTCGGTATAGGAGGTACCCTTGTGCAGTAGCTCAGAGCAAATCTGGGTATTGCCGTGGAGATTCTTTATGTAACTATAGAAGGTCTTGTGGTTGTCTTTACTATCTACTGCAATTCTGTTTTCATAGCTAGCTTTAGAGGACTTGGTTAGGGATCTCAACTTTTTGTTGAGGCTGATAAGGGAGTTTTTCCAGTCTTGGGACTTCACCTTATTCCCCCATCAGTTTCCTCCTTCTGTTGTAGAATGTGTTTATGGCAGGGGACCTCCAGATTGTCTTCCTTTTTTTGGAGGTGAACGTCTTTTTTTCTATTGGGTATGGTGAGATCCATGCATTTGTGTACGTATTCGTACAGTGCATTGGTGTATGATTCAACTGTCATTCAACTGTTGTTCATTTGCATGGGTGCCGTGAAGTTAGCCACCCTGTTTTTAGGAGCCCAAAGTTAGCTTTGGAGAAGTTTTTCATGGTGGTTACCTTTGCGGGGGGGGGGGGTGGATTTCCAAGGTAATCAGTTTGTGGTCGACTCTAACCAGGGAGGAGTTGATTATTGTTGTAAAGCAACAGTCGCCCATGTTAGTAAATGACCAGGTCAAGGATGTTGCTACCTCTAGTGAGGGTAAGAATGAGCTGGTCCAGGGCATTGGAATTAATGAATTCCAGGAAACATTTGATCCTCAGTCTATTTATCCAGCCAGTCCACTTCTTGATTGTCTTGTGTTCCTCTTCCTCCTTCTTGTCCTACATACCTGGACCACTTCTCTTTGTCAATATTTCCACAAATGTTTGCCACCCATCATGTGATTTTCTGCTTCACAACATACAAATAACTCACCCAGCCACATGGTATAGAGGGATAAAGCTCTGACTGCACCTCACTTGACCAGAATTCATCTTGCCACACAGACACTGGAGTGACTGGGTGGGTGAGGATGAGAGTGAGTGGCAGATGCGTTTAGCAGATGATATCAGCTGTGGGGAGGTACATTAAAAAAATCACACAAATAACTCTACTTGCCCAGTGCCATACTGGGAACGTGACTTTCCCCCCTTCATTTTGCCTTGGGCTCTGTCCAGTCCATACTTGCTGTAGCCACCTACTTCTTGAAGTCAGGTGTGCCTCATCTACCAAGTCATTAAACATCAAAACAATTCCTTGCCAGTACACACTCCTTTCTCTCCACACAAAGTGGGCATACACTCTTTGTCGCATGTATTCATCTGTTCCCGAAAGCAGAGGAATATGCCAAGGTAGTTAATGGCACCATCATCATCCTGTCCATGAAATTCCTGCATGCCAATGTGCCCCTTCATATATTCATCTCTTCAGTAGCCTTTGCCTTGTCATGATTACATCTATCAAGTTCCTCTGCAGTTTCAAAGACAAAATAAGTAACTAAGCTGGACTCGTGTAGACATAGATGAGACACTGCCACATATTCACTAAACAGTTTCCATCACTGGAAGAATCAACTTCTTCCAAAAAGAGGAGATAATCATCCAAGAATAAATTAAGTGATCACCTCAACCCCTCACTTCTAAGAAGCAAGACACTACCTTTATTGTTTGAAGTAGGGAGTCCATAACCAAAATAGTGACAACTGGGGGTAAACACCACTCATGTGGTTCATCCACCCATCCAGTTCTGCTATTACCACTATTCATAAATCTACATTACTTTGTAGGGCCTCCACCCGTTTAGTGAACTCCTGCACAAACCAACATCTTCCACAGGTCTAAAAACAGAATGCTATGTCACTATATTAGCTGCTTTTCTAGTCTCAAAGAGCATCATATCACTTTCAATCTCTTGATCACTTTCTGTGTAATCTATAAATTATAGCACTGTATTCCAGTTGCAAGTTGATGTATGACTTCAGACAAAATTTACTTACCCCACATCCACTGACTACTTTGACATCAGCATTCATACGTGATATGGGATGAAGATTTGCCATATTCTGTGGATTCCTCTTACATATTGCCATACCAGCTTGCTATGCCTGTCATAAATCCATGAGGTCTCCATCCTTCAGCCAACATTGAAATAGAAACTGATGTATCTCCCTGGGCTACAGCCCCACCGACTTGTAAAAATCAATAGGGAGGCCATCTTGCCCCGCAGCTTCCCTTCTTTTAAATGACAGATGCCTGCCACTGTTTCTTTGATGCTAGATTCCTTATTAAGATCTGTTCTGCACCACACTTTCTGACACCAACTACGGTCTTCCAAAATGAAATGTAATAAAGTAATATTAAACTCATTCACAAATGGTGCCACTGCTGACTCAGCACCTTAAAGACCACTCTTTCAGCTTTGTTTTGGTCAGACCATGGCTTTACAGTTAAAACCATTGGACTTTGACTTGGCTCGAAATCTACAGCCCCTATCTTGCCTTATGTATCTAAGAACCTTTGGGTACCTAAAAACATATTAAGAAACATGTATGGCAGAAGTGGCATGAGGTACTCCATGCAATGAAATTAAAATCCAGAAGCATATTGCTGATTATACTTCACTGCCTAGAAAATGTTTTCTCTGCATATGGAATTTCATTGAATTCTGCTGCATGTGCTGCTCTACTTCTGGTGATTTGTAACATGTTTATATTGGTGCATGTCACTGTGACTATATTACAGACAGTAGCTGAGAAGATGCGAACACTGCATTAATTTGAAATTAAAGTAGAGGTTCTCTTTTATGGCTGCTTGATATTTACACTAGAATTAAATGAGAAGTTATGCTTCTGTTTGCCTATTATTTGATTTGGATTTATGTTTTCGTTTGTAGTCAACAACAGAGAATGAGGCATCAGCCCCTATTTCAGACCAGACATCACTGGCCTTTTTTCCGTCTGATCCCTCATCTGCTCCTGTATCTCCTACTACTTCTAGTCCTGTTCGGAAGGCAGCAACTGCAAGTACACCAGAGCCTACTGAAAATGGGAACTCTATTGACAAGGCTCCACCAACCCTAGCAGAACTTGAGTCCCTTGTGCCCACACAGGATGAACAAGGCCGGCCTATCCCTGAATGGAAACGACAGGTCATGGTGCGTAAGTTGCAGATGAAGTTCCAGGAAGAGGAGGAACAGAAACGTAAGGTACGTTGCAGCATGCATAGTTAAGTGATATGAATAACGTTTGCTGTGTTTAGCATGGATTGTGTTTTATTATTATGCCAGCAGAAAAAAAGCCACCAGTGTAGGACAGGACACAGTTTAATTTGTAGCAACACAAGCACTAAGGATGTATTTGTCAAGGAGAAGAGGTCAATGCGAGGAAAAAAGAAAATATGCAGTGTGTGTGTGTGTGTGTGTGTGTGTGTGTGTGTGTGTGTGTGTGTGTGTGTGTGTGTGTAGTGCAGTGAATTCCTATACTATTTATATATTGCAATATATACAGCTATATCAGTGTGTTTATATGTAAGCATCTATATTTATGTGTGTGCATGTGTATGTGTGCATATAAATGTCTATCTATCTATCTATCTATCTATCTATCTATCTATCTATCTATCTATCTATGTCCAAGCATCCAAAAGCAATCCAGCACTCAAAATGTAAGATCCAATTCATCCCAATGTAAACAATTCAGAGCAAAAAATAAGCCAAGCACATTAAATAGTATGCTTAGTTGTCTCTACTGCAAAACGAACATCATGGCAGTCATCAAGAAGGCAACAATCTGGCCAAACACAGACCGGTTTTACCCCCCTAGTGTCATCAGTGTGAATAGAAGCAACCATAAGCCTTCACACATAAATGCTATGAATTTAAAGAACCATGACAACATTCAACATTTGACATATACCATTTTACATTTAACATAGTCAGTACAGCTACGGTGATGGCTAATATAAAAAATATATATATTATATGTGAAACAAATAGATGAGAACCAAACAAAAAATTAATAAAATGTCAAATACTCTAAAAAAATATATATTAATATATCTCCCTGAGAAAAAAAATGTATACACTCATATGTACCCACATGCATACACAAACTCACAATCCATTCTCACAAATACACATCAGATATATATTTCCCATCCAAATGGTCACAGTTAATATTTCAAATCCAGATATTAATCCAATACACTATTAGCCCCTGTAACCCACTTACCAATGTTCATTAAGACCTGGTTTCTGTAGTGAGCTAGATTAATTATCCATAATCTTTCTTTTTTATCTAAAATGTCATGTTTAGAGATGTCTGACAATCTATTGCCTCTTACTGCATCAATTTAACAAACATAAACTGCTCAGGCATGTTCCAGTTTGTGTTTATAAGGGGCACTCCTCTGGCACTATATCACTCAAATGTATTGCTATTCTTCTCTTAAAGGACCTAGATGTCTGTCCGACATAAAATGCCCCGCACTGGCAAATTGCTATAGAGATCACCCAATCAGTGCGCCAAGTAATCAGGTATCTAATATCAAAACCCCTTGAGGTATTGACTGATGTAAATTATTTAGTCCTGGAAACTACCTTACAGTAGACACAATTTCCACAACTATTGCATCTTTTAATAACTTCTTCCTTGGGTTCTTCCTAACTGAACTAGTCCGTTACTTTAAAATCTGAGGTTAATACAGAATTAGAAATGACACAAGACACCAAGGCTCAAACTTAACAATTTATTAAACAAAAACTTACGAAATAAACAGTAAAACTAATACTAAATAGACAGAAAAACTAATAGATCATGTACTTACAAGCATATGCATAAACAAAATCATCTTTGCCACTGATAGGGAGACTTCAATCCTATCCAATGCAGCTATCTGTTCAGTCAAGGCAAGGCCGACACTGGCAAAATATCTCTAAGCTCAGTTCAGGCTGGTGCTGTGATCACATCCGGATGATGATTTCCATTTTAGCCTTTGAGCTTTTATAGTCTTGAACAAACAACAGGGTCATTGATCACAAGCTCATCATGAGTTGATGGAATATTGTAGGAAAATATGACATTACAAGCTCATCATGAGTTGATGGAATATTTCAGAAAATTACAGATCATTTCCTAAGTTGTAAACAAGTCTCGTAATGTCTGGTCTTGTGCCTTACTTCCCTTTTTCAAAGAACAGTTAGCTCACAAACTTGTGATATAGTTCCTCTTTGAAATCCCCACATTCTGGTAAACATGTTTTAAGCTGATAAACAACTTATAGGTTGACAAAAGTTCAGTAATACCAGTAATCAGTGAGCAAGGCCTGCTCTTAAGCATATTGTATTGTTACAATATTAGCAGCATATAGTGAGGTAGTGGCATATCAAGATCTAGCAATAATCAATCCAGCAATAATTAAGCATACACAGTGATATGTGGCTCGAGGCATAACAAAAACGGGTAGACTGTGTGGATCCGTCACACTAACCCAAATCGGTCTTTTTATACCAAGAGAGTGTCTCACCAATATTTTTTCCATGCCAATAACTGTATGAGCAATTATCACCTAGGCACTGGTCAGAAATACATCTGATTTTTAAAGATTCCAGTGCCTTTTGATGACTTCCTTTATCTTAAATGTGTTTGTGCCATAGGTGGTGACAAAGCATAACTTGTATATATCACTGTCATGAGACCCACCCCCAGGAATTTGTTTTTCTATTAATAGAGGTTCTCTCTTTAATTTCATGAATTTTTCTTTCTCCATTTTTATATGTGGTACCTCATAACCCCTCTTAATAAATCTATCACTCATTTTTTTCTGCCTCTACCCTGAAACGCATATCGTCACTACAAATACGCATCAATCTCTGAAACTGTGCTTTTGATATGTTTACTATCATATGTTCGGATGGCAACTATTTCCCTCCAACAAGGCATTCCTCGAGAAGGGTTTCCTATATAGACTAGTAATCATCGTCCCATCTGTAGTCTTGGTGACATTGATGTCCAAAAAATCTATATTAAAGGGCTCAATCGTATCAACGAATTTTAATTCAAATTCATTAGAATTCAAATATGTCACAAATCTATGCCAATTATCAGCACTCCCAGACCAAACACCCCAACAGTCATCCAAAAAACATCTCCATATAGTTAACTTGCTTTTAAAGGGATTCCTCTCATTATAAATCAAAATACACTCAAGATGTCCCATAAAAAGATCCACGTAAATCGGAGCAAAAGTATTACCCATAGCTGTGCCTTTAACCTGTAGACAGTATTGCCCATAATAGGTATTTCTTAACCCCTTTTTTGTTTCATACCATAACCTTTTTAGTTTAATTAATATTTAGATAAATCGACCCCTGTTTTTCGGGTCTATATTCCCTTCCTTTTCTTCCCTTAACTTGTAGGCCTTCGGCCCCCCCTCCCCTTCCCCCAGTCCTTTAGTAGTTTTTTGTTAGGGCTTGTATGTGTGTTTGTGGCTTTGTGTTAGCCTTATTTCTTCAGTAGAGGGTGTGTCTGTAGTGTGTTTGTGTTGTCAGGCACTCCTTTCACAATGTCAAAAGACTCTAAGGTCTCAGGCTTCAAGAAGTGTGACTCGTGCTGTCAGAAATTGTCTCTGACAGACGGTCACACTTCTTGTGTGTATTGCCTGGGACCTTTGCACCTGCAGGACTCTTGTGCTGTTTGTCATGGTTTTAGCCCTAGAGTCCTGCAGGAACGCAAGAATAAATTAATCTTGCGGGGCTTATTAAAGCCTGAAGGCCCCCACGACTCAGTCTGTGTCGGGGAAGCCTTCTAAAACTTCCAAACAGTCGGCTCCGGTTTCTGAGTCGACTGCTGGAAAGGTTAAGTCGACTTCGACATCGGCTCCGGCCGGAGCCGATGTTTCCAAGCCTCATACTGTTACCTCGGCTCTGGCTGGAGCCGAGGCTGATAAAACTCCGTTGGCTCTGATACTCTTATCGGAGCCACAGTCTAGGAAGAGATCCAGATCCCCCTCTATCGGCTCCGTGCATTCGGCGCCAGGATCCCCTCTTCTTTCCGAACGGAGACATAAAACTCATTCCTCACGGTCTTCCAGGTTATCTGACCACGATTTGCAAAGGGTAGTGAGTAGACTTCTCAAGTCCGAGGCACTGGCCCAAATGCTGCATAGCCCGACTCAGCAGTCAGTGGCTATTTCCATTCCCCAATACATTCCTCCTCCGACTCCTTTGAGTTCGGAGCCAGGGCTTGTCGGAGCCATGACTGTCGGTGCATCGGATCCGATACCTTCCTTTTCGGCTCCGTCGTCTGCTCCGATCTCCTCCTTGGAGGGATCTCGGCGCTGAGCTTCCCTCGTCTGCTCCAAGGGGGCGAGTGGCATCGGACCCTTGTCCGACCCCACTCTCCCTCTCGGGGCTTCCGCGCTGGTGAGTTCGGGTCCGACATCGGCTTCGGTGCCGGGGGAGGTCCTTGTCTCTTCGGAGCGGGGGCCTCTGGCCTTGCCTGACAGGGGTGCCTTCGAGGTCATGTGGAGCGTGCTAGAACCAGGTTCTGCCCCACAGTCGGCTCCTTCAGCCCCCCCCCCCCCCCATCTACAGTGCCTGCGGTGATTTCTACTCACCCCCTTGTCTCAGACCGCAGAGAGCCAACTCCTCAAGTTTCCCCATTGGGAATTTCCTCCTCTTCCGAGGCCTTTCCTGACCCGGTAGGAGATCCCCCTAGGAAGAGGCAGTGCAAGAGGAAGCACATTGACTCCCCTGAGTCTATCACCTCTGACACTGACTTAGAGGAATCTGAAGGTTCCCCTCGATCCCCCTCTGAGGATATCTCCTTTGCTGACATCCTTGAGATCCTCAAACAGAGGGGGAACTGGCCAGCCCTTAATCCTTTGGAGGATGAGTCAGTGTATCTTGAGGTGTTTGGCTCTCGCCCTTCTACCTCCTGGGTGTCCCCTCCCTTTGACCCCCTTATGGAAGTGGTGGCAAGGAAGGCTTGGACGGCTCCTGATTCAGTGGAACCCACCCCGAGGAGACCATCTAAATTTATTACTGCCCCTAGAGATAAAGATTTTTTATCCAAAGGTGTCCCTGTTGATGCCATGGTGGTGGCTGCGGCCACTAAGAAGGAGTTAGCCGATCCTTCGGTTCCTGTCCATCCTCCTAATAAGGAATCTAGGACCATGGACAGGTACGGCAAGCGGATGTTCTCATCAGCGACCTTTTCAATCGTTAAGCTGAATTACTTATGCCACTTCACTCGTCTCCAGAGAGATTTACTCAAGGATATGGGTGAACTGATAAAGGATCCTACAGCTGAGGGGTACAAAGACACAATGAACTCCCAGTTGGCAACCCTGAATTCCATCATTAACTCCTCCATGCGGCTGGTCTCATATGCTGCAGATGGGGCGAGTAGAGCCACAGGCACAGGTGTTGCCTTACGACGTCACGCCTGGATGCGGCTATGCAACTTTGCGGACCCTTTCAACGCGTCCTTCACCAATTCTCCCTTTGATGGATCATCCTTGTTTGGTCCACAGGTGAAGGATACATTGACCAGGTGCGAGGTAGAAGGTAAGACTCTCTCTGCCATAGGAGTCCGTTTTTCTACCCCTTCTAGACCCTATCCCAAAGGTCAGAGGGGAGGAAAGATGTGGTTCCGCAAACAATCCCAGGGAGTCTCATCTGACGCACACGGTCGATTCCCCTCTAGAGGCAGAGGGGGGAATAATAATAGACGCCGCCCTAGAGGCAGAGGAGGTCCACAAAACCAGGGTAGCAGAGAAATGTTCTCTGACAAACCCTTTCAGCATCCCTGAGGAGCTTGTCCGGCTGTCCACCTTCGGAGGCAGTCGGGGGAAGGTTATCCCTGTACCCAAAAGCCTGGCTTTCCCTTACTCAAGACAAATGGGTACAGTCGATCATATCCGAGGGTTACAAAATTCCCTTTATTCACATCCCATCCCAACCCAAAAGATCCCTTCCAGACGTTCCACCTGGTCTAAGGGAACAAGCAGCATTAGAAATTTCAAAGCTGCTATCAAAAAGAGCTATCCAATCAGTCCCAGCAGTCCAGCAAGGATCCGGAATCTACTCCAAATTCTTTTTGGTACCAAAGAAAACAGGGGACTGGAGACCCATACTGGATCTCAGCTACTTAAACAAGTATATCAGGAAAACAAAATTCCGGATGGTCACGCTACAGTCCATGCTACCCTTCTTGGGTCAGGACAATTGGATGTGCTCGATAGATCTTCAGGACGCGTACTACCACATCAAGATGAACAGACGCTCCAGGAGATATCTCCGCTTCAGGCTGGGAGCCAGTCACTACCAGTTCAGGGCCCTGCCCTTTGGTCTCACTACAGCCCCCCGTGTGTTTACCAAATGCATGGCAGTGGTCGCGGCTCACTTGAGACGTCAAGGATTCCAGGTGTTTCCATATTTAGACGACTGGCTCCTTACCGCCACCACCAGACATCAGCTTCTTCTATCCAGGGACTTCACCATCCAATCTTGCCAAGCTCTAGGCATTTCGATAAATTTCGAAAAATCTGCCTTGTCGCCTTGTCAATCTATTACCTTTATAGGGGCCACCTTAGACACACTCAATCTTTCAGCCAGACTCACAGAGCAGAGAGTGTCAGACATTCAAAAGCAAGTTTCCCTTCTCTTACAATGCAACAAAGTCAAAGCCAGACTAGTTTTGAAGGTGTTAGGACTCATGGCAGCAGCTATTCCCCTTCTCCCCTTAGCTCGCTTTCACATGAGGATCCTCCAATGGATGCTGTTTACTCAGTGGTCCTTTCAACAGCTCCCGATGTCCCATCCCATATTGATAACTCAATCATGCAAGAATCAACTGTCTTGGTGGATCACATCACCTCAACTTCTCCGAGGAAGACCCTTCACTGCCCCCCCCAGTCGCCACGTTGACAACAGACGCCTCCCTGATCGGGTGGGGGGGGGGCATTATCAGGGCAGGACAGTCCAAGGCACGTGTCAACATTTCGAGTGCCACTTGCACATAAACGTCTTAGAGATGAGAGCAGTGCTTTTAGCGTTGCAAGCCCTTCACGATTCTCTTCCCACTGGGACTATTGCAATTCAAACGGACAACATGTCCGTAGTGTGGTACATCAACAAACAAGGCTGAACCAGATCATACCCTTTATGTCGAGAGGCACTCAGACTTTGGCAATGGGTGATCTCTTCTCAGCGTTTTCTGATAGCAACGCACATTCCTGGGAAATCCAACGTTATTGCAGACAAATTGAGCAGGGCAATTCTCATGCCTCACGAGTGGTCTCTAAAGAAATCAGTTCTCGAAGAAGTATTCCTAAGATGGGGCCAGCCTTGCTGCGATCTTTTTGCTTCTCCCCAAAACAGCAAGTGTCACAACTTCTTCACTCTCTTCCCGTTACCAGGCCATCCCACCAGAGACGCTCTAGTCCACGATTGGCCCCGGGGACTATGCCTTTCCCCCCTTTCCACTGATATCTCAACTAATTCAGAAAGCCATCGCCTTGAGAGTGACAATGATCCTCATTGCCCCTTACTGGCCTCGACAAATATGGTTTCTGTTTCTTCATCGTTACCTTTTGGAGCAGCCTTGGCATCTGGACCCAGTACCAGATCTGATAACCCACCAATCGGGTCACCTGCACCAATCTCTGCCTTCTCTATTCCTCACAGCGTGGTTTCTCCGATTCCAACCTTAGCCAGGCTTCCCTCAATATCTCGCTCGGTCCGAGATATCTTGATAGCCTCTCATAAATCTTCTACCCGGAAGATTTATAGTAGCAAATGGAAACGCTTCTCTTTTTGGGCAACATCAAAAAACATAGATCCCTTTACTGCACCTATCCAGTCTATTCTAGACTTTCTAGCAGAACTCTTTCATTTAGGATCATCTGCATCTACCATTAGAGTTCAATTGGCCGCCATATCTAATTTTAATGTTGGTGTTTCAGAGTCTAGCATCATGGCTCACAAACTCTGTAAAGCCTTTTTAAGGGGCGTATTTCTTCTCAAACCTCCAATCAAAGACCCCCCGCCTCAATGGAATTTGAACTTGGTTCTGGCATCCTTAATCCTTCCCCCCTTCGAACCGGCGGCTTCATGTTCTCTGAAGTTGCTTTCTTGGAAGACACTTTTTCTGGTAGCTATAACTTCAGCGAGAAGGGTATCTGAACTCCATGCTCTGTGCAGTCGTCCTCCTTACTTAGTTTTTCACAAAGACAGGGTATCCCTCCGTACTAATCCATCCTTTTTGCCTAAAGTTTCCTCTCAAACAAACCTAAACCAAATTATTGATCTCCCCGTCTTTTTCCCTAACTATTCAAACAGGTCGGAACAAAAGCTACATTTTTTGGATGTTCATCGCCAACTTAGAAATTACTTAGATAGGACTAAACAATTCAGGAAATCTAATCAATTGTTTCTGTCATATGCGGAAGGGAAATTGGGCCTTCCTGTTACTAAAGTATCCCTCTCTAGATGGCTCACCTCTACAATTACCTTCATCTATGAGATCAGACATCAAAAACTACCCTCAAGACCTAGAGCTCATTCAACTAGGGCATTAGCTACATCCGTAGCTTTTCAGGATAGGCTGCCAATAGATTCCATTTGTGCAGCAGCCACCTGGGCTTCTCCTCATACATTCATTTCACATTACAAATTGGACATGGTTTCCAGAAGCCGTGCCAATTTTGGTTCCACTGTTCTCAAGAGTCTGTTCCATTAGGCCACCCGGGATAAGGTGCTAGGGACGCGGTCCCATCCAGCAAGAATGAAGGCGAGATTGACAACTTAACATTAAGAAGCTATGTACCTACCATAACGTTCCATGTTAGTTGTCTTCTTCTCGCCTTCTTTCTTGCGTCCCACCCTCCTTCCCCCAAGCCTGGACAGACCGACAGGAATTCAGTTTGTGTTCTTCCTCTGGAAGTCGTCATTCCCACACGTTCTTCCACCTCTTTTTCTCCTTTCTGAGGTCTGTGATACCTTTTACGCAGGTTGTTTTGAGGTCGGTTTCCCTACTCCATTCTGTGTAGACTAGGGTTTCTTGGTATAGCTATCAAACGAGATCTGAGTAGTTACCGCCTAGCATTGTGGGATATAGGGGAGCCTCAAGCCGGTGGAATTAGCTCTCGAGCTTTAGTATTGGCCGAGTCGGAGCCGAGGATCGGCTCCGAACCCATCCAGCAAGAAAGAAGGCGAGAAGAAGACAACTAACATGGAACGTTATGGTAGGTACATAACTTCTTATTTTACCCTTAGGCTTTTTATACACAGGTGATGCAGCCTCCAAAACATCTCCAAAATCTATTTCCATATCAGTACTAGGTGGATTGAAAGAAGAATCTGAAGTACTAGAATCAGTAGCGTTAAAACCATGAGAAGTCTTTAAAATAGATTTATCCTACCCTGTTTGTTAACTGTTTCTGAAAATCTTACAACTCTCTTAGAGGATTTCCATGAAAAAACAATATTATTGTTAAAGTCCCCCATGTCCCTATTAAATTTCTTTAACTTATGGTTCTTTACCTCATTATCAAGCCCTCGACTTCTTCCAAGTATCTGTTATACAATTTCTCATAATCAGTACATTGCTCATATTGTTGCAGTCTTTCAAGATTAGAGTCCAATTTACCTTTTATATTAATCAGGGAACATTCATAAAAGTCATTCAACAGTTCAATAAACAGCTTCGATGCAGTATGTTGAACCAAATGCTACTTGTACATAAATTCCAGATCTTCCTTTCCTACCCCAGGCTCCAAATATACCTGTAAACCACCGGTGCTATATCCGCTCCCAAATAGGCTTTCGGGAGCTTAATATGCCACAGAGTCAATCTAAATTTCTTTGTTAGAATCATCAAGTCTTTAAATAAGCTTTCCATTTCAGTAGTTCGACTCACCTCCATAGCTGTTCCTGCTGTACTAGTAGTGCAGCCCTCAAACCAGGCCACATTGTCATTATCCTGTGAAACGTTGCCAATAAAAGCCCAAAGGTCACTTCCGGTAGCCATTATTAGATGCTCGTTGCAAAAATAAATCCAATTTATGATCCAAAAAATGGAATGACCTCAATCTGAAAGCAGCACTCAGCCCCAAATATCCTTCATACAAAATTGCTGGTGCTCGGATTAAGCCAACACACATCCTAACATCCAAAAGCAATCCAGCACTCAGAATGTAGGATCTGATTCCCCCCAATGTAAACGATTCAGAGCAAGTAAAGAACTTCATCAGAAATGAATGACCATCCATTCATCTCAATGTAAAATGTACAAAACACCCAATCAGTTCAATCAGAAATGACACCCCCCCCCCCCCCAAGGGAACCAATAGAGGCTTCTAAAACTAGACACACCTCTAAGTTAAAAATCACTGCATTCTACACAATGTATCTAAAAACTAGTTAGAAAGAAACAAGTGATATACTAGTTGTTACTCAAAAGTGCATGCCTGCTTCTAAAAATTACAGTTGTTATTATCTTTTTAACCTTAAACTGATACAAGCACTCAACTCTCCTTATTAATAAGGAGAAATTAATCATAGGCACTAAACAGCCTATAATTGCAAAGTACCTTGCTAAGGTAAGGGAAAACAGCTCCTGTACTTTTCAAAAAAAAGCACCAAACCAGACATGTCCAAGGGTCAGCTTCCATTGATTTCTCCTGTCCACCTGGTGAATCTGGACATACTGGGGCAATCTAGCAATTGCCTCATGTACACAGACAACCCTCTCCTCCTACCACCCAACATTACAATCTGTGAGATATGCACTTAATATAGCCAAACAGGAAGCAAAGCTCTCTCCACCCAAGATTGTGCTAGACAGTCAAGAGGAGAAGGTTAACACCTGCACTACACCTCAAGGAACACATAGTCCTTCTAAACTCACACCAACAACACCCACACATAGCAACACTAAATCCACATATGTGGAGACCCTTAACTGTAACGTGTCCAAGCAACAAGAACCTCCGAAGCTGAAACGCAAACAAACACCAGTCACAACCAAAGTGTCACATAGCTCACAACACCAGTGTGCCACCCAGCAACAGCCCCTAAGGCAAGACAACGTATGTAACACTTTAGTCATAGGTGACTCTATAGTCAGACACACTGATGTCCCACTCACCAGGCTGAACAATGAGAAAATTACAGTGAGCTGCCTGTCGGGTGCCAGGATCCACCACATAACTCATGCACTCAAGTCACTCCACAACAAGTACAAATATGACTCTGTCATTGTCCATGTTGGAGTGAATGACTTGAGACGTACCTCCCTGGACTACATGAAAAGAGACATGGAAGAGCTCTCAGATCATGTGACCCAGGCAGGTATGACCCTAGCCCTGAGTAGCATCCTGCCTTTGCCCAGAATAATACCACAATATAAGGACAAAATGATTGACTTCAATAAATTGGCTAAGCTTCTGGTGTCATTCAAAGGGGATCCAGTATCTGTCTGCTTGGGACGACATGATCGACAGACCGCAATGCTTTGCCAAAGATGGTCTACACCTGTCGCCCCTGGGATTCAGGTTACTGGCTAAGGCTTTTGCCACCCCTATAGTGCCTTTTTTAGGCAAAGTTCAAAGGACAAAACCACCACCATAACAGGTACAAGCATGCAAAATCCGAAGGTAATGCTACTCAGTGCTAGAAATCTAAACCTCAAAATGCACTCTCTCGATGCACTCCTAAAAATGGAGAACATCGATATCTGTGCAGTAACTGAGACCTGGTTCAAGGCTCCAGAGAGCACCCCTGCAATACCAGGCTACAACTCTTACCACACTTTTTCGGCCACCAAACCAGGATCGAAACACTAAAGGTGGAGGAGTGTCCATATTCACACCACCAGGTTAGTTGCCCAACACAATGCATCTGAAATTCTCCAGGTGCAACTAACACTAGGTAAGACTGCAATCCAAATTGTAGCTTGCTACAGATCTTCCACCATGCCCCAAGATTCTCACTACACCTTTCTAAACATACTGCAAAATATTAATATGCAACCAAACACCCTAATACTGGGTGATTTCAACTACCCTGCCATTAACTGGGAAAACTACTCGTGTGCCAACACCTTTGCCCAACGGTTCTTGGAATTCATAAATTCCAATGCCCTGAATCAACTAATCCATAGTCCCACCAGGGGCTTCAATATCCTAGACTTGGTCATTACCAACATGGGAAATCGATGCTCCACACCTATGGTCACCCCCCTCGTTGGCCAGGTCAGACCATAAGCTAATCACCCTTAACATCCACATCCCACTCCCATCCCCAGTAAGGAAACCTCCATAAAAAATTTCTCCAAAGCCAACTTCACGCTACTCAAGTCAGAAGTTACAAACTTCATGACACCCATGCAGACGGGAACTGAAAGTTCGACTGCTGAGTCCTACACTAAGGCACTGTACGAGCACATCCACTCATGCATGAATCATGACATCCCAAATAGAGCCAAGATGTCATCCTCCAAAAAAAAGGAAGCCAGTCTGGTGGTCCCCTGCCATAAACAAACTTTACAACAAAACGAAGAAACTGTTGCAGAAAAGAAGAAAATCCCAGGATGCAAAAACTCCCTTACCAGCCTCAGTAAGAAGCTGAGATCCCTCATAAAATCCTCCAAAGCTAGTTACGAAAATAAAATTGCCAAAGATTCCAAAGACAACCACAAGGCATTCTATAACTATGTCAAGAATCTAAATGGCAATGCTCAGATCTGCTCTGAGCTACAACAGAATGGCATTAAATATACTGATCCCAAGGATATTGCCAATATCCTGGCAGATCAATTCAGTGCCAACTTCACCCTCCTCTCACCCCCTAAACGGCCCATCTCAATACCGGAAGATTGCCAAATTCCTGTAATAATGGCCACACAGGGAGAAAACGCACTCCCCAAAGCAAAGACTACAGAATCCATGGGACCAGATGACATCCCGGGCTGTGTACTACAGGAACTACATAATGAACTGGCACTTCACCTAAGTGTCATGTTTAATCATACCCTCACCTCAGGCTTCATGCCCACTGAGTGGTGCACAGCTACAGTTATCCCACTCCACAAGGGGGGATCCACCTTGGATTCTGGGAACGACCGCCCCATCAGTCTGACCAGCCTGATCTGCAGCCATGAAACGTATTATTATGGAACTTATAAACAAAGACATTGGCAACCTTAAAACACTGGGCCCCACCCAGTTTGGGTTTGTGAAGGGCCGATCTTGTCTTCTGAACCTGATTGACTTCTTCGAACAAGTCTCCAGAGCCGTGGACGAGGGTAAGGCCACACAGCCTATCTGGACCTCGCCAAGGCCTTTGACACCATCTCCCACTCTGGAATCATAGATAAACTTACTAAGCTGAGCATTAATCCCTAAGTCACTCGATGGGTTGCCAACTGGCTTACTGACAGAACCCACACTGTAAAAATAGCTGACTTTAAATCCAGCTCCAGACAAGTGGAGTACCTCAGGGTTCAGTCCTGGGACCTTTCTTGTTTGGCATCTACTTCTCTGAAGTACAGGCCAACACTAAGGGACTCTGGCTAACAAAGTTCGTAGATGACTGCAAACTGGGAGCCATTATTGAATCCCCAAATTATGTCGATACTCTACAAAAGGGCCTTACAAAAACAGATGCTTGGTGCCAGAGCCATGGACTCAAGCTCAATGCCAAGAAAAAAGAAGTTATGTACCTACCATAACGTTCCATGTTAGTTGTCTTCATCTCGCCTTCTTTCTTGCTGGTTGGGATCGGAGCCGATCCTCGGCTCCGACTCGGCCATCTTTTATAGCTCGACAGCTGTTTACTGGCTCGAGGCTATCCCATATCCCATGATGCCTAGTGCTAGCTACCCAGATCTCGTTTGAAATAGCTAAACGCAGACATAGCTATAGAAAGGATCCCTCCAAACAAAAATACCTGTCGTATTCTCTAAGTCACTAGAGGAAACAAACCAAAGAATACTCAGCCAGTGAAACCTGAAGTCCTCTCGGCCAATAGGATAGGGGGATGGAGGGGTGGACGCAAGAAAGAAGGCGAGGTGAAGGCAACTAACATGGAACATTATGGTAGGTACATAACTTCTTTATGTTAAGTTGTCAATTTCATTGGAACAGACTCTTCAGAACAGTGGAACCAAAGTTAGCTCTACTCCTTGAGACCAAATCCAACTTGTAATGAGAGATAAAGGTATGAGGATTTGCCCACATAGCAGCGGCACAGATAGAGTCCATGGGCAATCTAGACTGGAAGGCTACAGAGGTGGCTAAGGCCCTAGTAGAATGACCCTTCGGTTTGATAGGCAAGTCTTTGTTCCTTAGTTGATAGATAAAGGTAATAATGTGATAGTACAAACAACAGATGATGCTCTCCACAGCTGATAAAAAATCCTTTATTCACTGCAGTAGTAAGCGCTTTTGCGTTGTTACAAACGCTTCATCAGACTTATAAAACAGATATATTCACAAACTTCTTTTAAAGCATTCACCAATTAAAAACAACCAATCAAAATACTAATGTAGAATGGTCAATTTCATCACTTTCAAAATAAAAGTGTATTCACAATTGTGCGTGCCTAAAAAGAAGTACCTCTTACCGAAAATATATATATATATTTAAAAACATGTATATAGAAAACTATATATACTAACTTATTAAAATATGTAACAAGATATAAAAAATACACATCAAGAACATTTTTAAAAAAACACACTTAATAACAATGTATTATGTTGACTATACTAAAATTATTTTATAGCTCTAATGCTTGTATGGACGTGCTCCTAAAAATGGCTTTAAAGTAACCTTCTCATTAAGTCCTCTCCCTTTATGTGCCTGTAGTCTCATGATCCACCGATTTTCACATTCTTCAGTATAATTTTTTATATTACCTAATCTATTAGTCCTTTTCACTAACTGTACTACACTGAACCTAAAATTATGTGAGGTTCCTACACTTAAAATGTGTCTGGCTAGGGCATTATGGTAATCTTCTTTATTAATGGCATATATGTGTTCTCTTACACGTTCTCTAAGGCTTCTATTCGTCTTGCCTATATAAAAACAGCAGCATACTTGGCACACAGCCAAATAAACTAAATCTCTGGACCTGCAGTCAGCATAGAAATCAAAATTGAACACCTTACCTGTATCAGCATGAGTATAGACACTGTTCCCTGACATATAAACACATTGGTTGCAATTTCTGCAAGGTAGCGTGCCCTTCCTATTTGATAGAAGTGTATTGTTGGCATTATTTTCATAACAAAGCAACCTTTTTAGAGCTCTCATATTTCTATAGGTAAAATTTGGTCTTTCACCTACTATATCAGAGATACTATCATCACTAGTCAGAATACTCCAGTTCCTATTTACTATGTCCTTAATTTTCGTATTCATATTTGAATATGGTATGGTTATCCTATTTACATTAGTACTAAATTCTCTCTTCCCTTCACTTACATTATGGCCTTCAGATCTATTTAGATAAGGTCTCCCTCTTCCTTTTCTCATATTGGTATTCTCAGTGTAAATATTATTAACTTCTTTCCTATTATAACCTCTTGCTAAAAATGTTTTAGCCAGTGTCTCTTTTTTATCACTGAAATTACTATCTTCAGTTGTAAGGCGGGAAATTCTCAGAGTTTGACTTTCTACAATATTACTATATATATGCTGGGGGTGCATGCTCCTACGATGTAAAATATTGTTTTGCCAACATGATTTCCTATATATCTCTGAATGCATTTCATTACCCTTTTTCATTATTTGCACATCCAAAAACTCCATCATATTATTCGAGCTTTTATATTCAAACCTCAAAAAATTAGTTGTACCATTTACATAATCCATGAACTTAATAAGTTCGTCTCTGGTTCCATCCCATACAAAAAACACGTCATCTACAAAACGCTTATAAAATTTTATATTTCTACCATAAATTGTATTAGTTATGACATAATTATTCTCCCAATATGCCAACACAAGGTTGGCATATGAGTTGGCACAAGGGGTGCCCATTGCTACCCCTTTCCTTTGCAAATGATAAATATTATAAGTAAATACATTATTGCTCAATACCAAGTCAAGCAATGTTAAAGTTCTAATAACCAAATCCCTTGGTATGCCTTTTTCTATAAGATATAACCTCACATATTCCATCCCTGCATCATTTGGAATGGAGGTGAACAATGATACAACATCTAAAGTTACCAATAGTTCATCATTCAATTCATCCCGAGAAGAAATATAAGTACCATAGCTCTCCAAAAATTGTTGTGTATCTTTAAGTATTGTTGCTGTGTTATCAACAACAGGTCTGAGTTGTTTCTCTGTTATAAATGGAGGCAGGTTCCATAAGCTATCCACCACCCGATACAATTGGTCTCATTGGTGGACAGTTCAGGGTCTTGTGTATCTTAGGGATGCCCCTGAATGTTGGAATCAAAGGGGACTCTACCAAAAGATATTTATACAGTTCACCATCTATAACCCCACATAGGAACAAATCATATAATTCCATATGTACACTTTTAATCAATTTGTCTAATGCCACATTATTCAACACAGAATATGTATCAGCATCATTTAGCATATCCTTCATAGTATTAAGATACATTTCATGGTCTAAAACCACAATCACACCTCCCTTGTCTGCTTGTCGTATAATAACCTCCTTATTCTCTTGTAGTCTCCTAATTGATGCAAACTCATGTAATGTTAAATTATAAAATTCAGATTTAACACCTGACTGATACAGCTCAAACAAATCTCGTTCACATGCTCTATCAAATGCCTCCAAAAGTGGATGAGTTGGAGGTATAAAAGTTGAAAGTTTCCTAAATACATTCTCAGTTCTAACGTCATTGTTGCCAAACAACATTCTTAAACTAATATTTCTAACAAACTTTTTTATGTCCAACAAAACATCAGTGATGTCAGAAGATTTCGATGCTATAAATGATAGACCACGATTCAGTAACGATATTTCACTATTAGTCAGTGTATTTTTAGATAAGTTAACTACTAAGTCTTGGGGGTCGGTTTCAAAACTTTTCTCTGAAACTCGTACCTGTTCTCCGAAGTTTTCCGCTTCCTTGTATTCCATTGTGGTGACCAACCTGATCTGTCCATTTGTCGTATCGGTAGAGGAAAAGGGATTATTGTATCATGACTCGATACATCCTTCGACACCGCCTGTGTCGAAACATTGCTGAATGAAGCAATAAAATTATCTTTATTCAATCGTTCTTTTGTTGTTATAGTTGGTGTTGAGTCAGTCGCTATTGCTGTTGAGGGACCCTCTCCTGCATTCCCCTCTTCTCTGCTCACAAAACTGTTAGCAGTACCAATAGCACGGCCTGTAGTTGACGTCGTGCGCGATGACATCACACCTGCATGAGCATTTATTCTCGTAGAGTTTGAGGGCTCTGTATGTCTAGAACGAGTACTATGAGTATTCTGATTGCTTGCATTATGAACAGTCTCTCTCGGCCAAGAAAAGACGTGACTGACACGGAAATCATTATAGTCACGCTCCAACTTTTTCTTCTTTTCCAGCAACTGTTTGTTATCTAAAGTAGATAACCGAAGTGAAATGTCAGTTATAAAAGTGTTCATTTCATCAGAGTTCATGCATTTTTTTAATTCGGTCTCCATGATATTTATCTCTTTCAATAAATTTGTCTCTATGAGTCCATACTGTTCAATTAACAAATTCATATAGCCATAGCTAACATCTAAATTCAACTTCTGCCACTTTGTTAGGAGGTCAGGATAAGTGGTGCCAAACGTAGGCATCTTAAGGACCCTAAGTCCTCTGGGCACCACTTTAAATTGCAGACATGCCTCCATGTGTTGCCGTTGCCATTGTGTTATTCTTAACTTATGTAAAGTATTCTCCAGCTTGCGTGTAAGCTGGATAACTTCTGTATTTCTGTCAGTACTAACAGTATCATGTCCATCTCTAGTTAGATCTTGTGAAGTAAACTTTAACAGTGGATTTATAGACATCACAGCAATACCTCTCAAAAGACAGTTGGTATTCACCTCACCATCACAGTTAGTGTTCACCTCATCATCGCAAAATTCAGCCATGTCCCAGGAACTGTAGGAAAATGAAAATCCAATAAAAATATAACAAACAGTCCTGGATAAAGAGCCACCTTCCGAATGAAAATATAGTAGTACAAGCAACAGATGATGCTCTCCACAGCTGATAAAAAAATCCTTTATTCACTGCAGTAGTAAGCGCTTTCGCGTTGTTACAAACGCTTCATCAGACTTATAAAACAGATATATTCACAAACTTCTTTTAAAGCATTCACCAATTAAAAAGAACCAACAAAATACTAATGTAGAATGGTCAATTTCATCACTTTCAAAATAAATGTGTATTCACAATTATGCGTGCCTAAAAAGAAGTACCTCTTGCCAAAAAAAAAAATATATATATATATATATATATATATATATATTTAAAAACATGTATATAGAAAACTATATATACTAACTTATTAAAATATGTAACAACATATAAAAAATACACATCATGAGAAGGTTACTTTAAAGCCATTTTTAGGAGCACGTCCATACAAGCATTAGAGCCATAAAATAATTTTAGTATAGTCACCATAATACATTGTTATTAAGTGTGTTTTTTTAAAAATGTTCTTGATGTGTATTTTTTATATGTTGTTACATATTTTAATAAGTTAGTATATATAGTTTTCTATATACATGTTTTTAAATATATATATATATATATATATATATATATATATATATATATATATATATATATTTTTGGTAAGAGGTACTTCTTTTTAGGCACACATAATTGTGAATACACATTTATTTTGAAAGTGATGAAATTGACCATTCTACATTAGTATTTTGTTGGTTCTTTTTAATTGGTGAATGCTTTAAAAGAAGTTTGTGAATATATCTGTTTTATAAGTCTGATGAAGCATTTGTAACAATGCAAAAGCGCTTACTACTGCAGTGAATAAAGGATTTTTTTATCAGCTGTGGAGAGCATCATCTGTTGTTTGTACTACTATATTTTCATTCGGAAGGTGGCTCTTTATCCAGGACTGTTTGTTATATTTTAAAGGTAATAATGTGAGACAACCACCTGGATAAGGTCACTTTGGAAACTGGGAGACCCTGTTTGCCTCGAGCATAGGAGAGGAATAGTTGGTCAGACTTCCTAGTATCCTTCGTCCTATGCAAGTAGAAACGCAATTGTCTATGAACATTCAATTGATGTAACTTGTATTCTGCCTTGTTGGTGTGGTTAGGAAAAAACACAATTAGGTCTATAGATTGATTCAAATTATTTTCTGAGCAGACTTTCGGAAGAAAAGAGGGATTAGTCCTCAGAGCCACCCTGTCCTTATGAAATACTAAATATGGAGGACGGGCAAATAGTGCCTGAAGTTCAGAGACTCGTCTGGCTGAAGTAATACCTACCAGAAAGAGAGTTTTCCAAGATAGAAACTTAATGGAGCAGGACGCTGCAGGTTCAAAGGGGGGCATATTCAAGGATGTTAGTACCAGATTAAGGTTCCAAGGAGGAGGGGGATCTCTCAATGGGGGTCTAAGGAGAGTAGTCCCTCTTAGAAAGGCTTTACATGCTCCTGAGAGCACCCCAGCACTACCAGGTTATAACTCATACCATGCATTTCGGCCCCAAAACTCGGACCGAAGCAGAAAAGGAGGGGGAGCATCTATATTCATCAAAGATACCTACACCTCCAGGTTAGTGGCACTGCACGAAGCATCGGAAACCATCCATGTGCAACTAACAGCGGGCAAAACTGCCTTTCAGTTTGTAGCCTGCTACTGAACACCCTCCCTATTACAGAAACCCCACTTGGCATTCCTGAGAACACTGAAGAATATGAAGGTCTCTCCAAACACTATGTTATTGGGTGACTTCATCTACCCAAACATTGACTGGGAAAACTACTCAAACCCAAACACCCTCGCCCAACGGTTCCTTGAACTTATAAACTCTAACGGAATGGAACAACTGGTCTCCACTCCTACAAGAGGGAACAACATATTGGACCTGGTCATCACCAACATGGGGACTCTATTTTCCACACCAGAGGTAAACCCCTCATTGGTAAGATCAGACCATAAACAAATTTCCCTGGACATCCATATCCCGCCCTCACCCCCAGCCAAGGAAATTTACTGTAAAGAATTTCTCAAAAGCCAACTTTGCACTTCTCAAGACTGAGGTGGAATCCTTCAAAGCCCCTGGGCCAGAGGATAATACAGCCCAATCCGCAGAATCCTTTACAAATGCATTCTATGAGCACCTGCAGGAATGCATGGATCGTGCTATCCCAAATAAAACCAAGACTCACACCTCCAAAAACAGGAGACCGGTTTGGTGGACCCTGGCCATAAATAAGCTATACAACAGAAGGAGGAAACTACCACATGACAGAGCAAAATCCCAAAAAGGGAAGGCATCTCCATTAGCAAGAAACTTCGTTCCCTCATAAAATCATCAAAGGCCAGTTTCGAAAGAAAAATTGCCCTAGACACTAAAGATAATCACAAGGCCTTCTTTAGTTATGTCAGGAACATGGGCGTAAACTCCCAGATATGCTCTGAATTGTTGCATAACGGTACAAAATATACCGAACCTACAGACATAGCCAACATCCTGGCAGACAGATTCAGCGCAAACTTCTCCCCCAAAGGAGCAAATGCCTATCCCAACTGAATGCAACTTCCCTGACATCACAGATGCACAGGTGAAAGCTGCCCTCTCCAAAGCAAAAAATACAGCATCTATGAGACCGGATGGTGTCCCAGGCTGTGTCTTACACGAGCTCCAAGAAGAACTGAACCCTCACATTAAGTCACTGTTCAAACTTAGCCTTACTACAGGATATGTACCCAAAGAATGGCGTACAGCTACAGTGGTCCCACTCCACAAAGGTGGTGCCACAACGGCCCCCGGAAGCTATCACCCCATAAGCCTGACTAGTCTGGTCTGTAAAGCTATGGAGCGTATTATCATGGCACTCATAAACAAAGACATTGGGAGCCTCCAGACACTGGACCCTACCCATTTCGGCTTTGTTAAGGGCAGTTCTTGCCTCTTAAACCTAGTTTATTTCTTTGAAACAGTTACCAAAGCCATAGATGAGGGCAAGGTAGTCCACACAGCCTACCTGGACCTCGCAAAAGCCTTTGACACAATACCCCACTCGGGCATCATAAATAAGCTTACCAGCTTAAATATCAACCCCTATATCACAAGATGGGTTGCAAACTGGCTCAGAGATAGAACCCACATGGTCAGAATCACAGGTGCCATGTCCGAATCCAAACCAGTTACAAGTGGCGTCCCACAGGGCTCAGTTCTGGGACCTCTCTTGTTCGGTATATACTTCTCTGAGATTCAGGCTAACACGGGGGGATTATGGCTGACAAAGTTCGCAGATGACTGCAAACTGGTGGCCATAATCGACTCTCCAGCTGACACAAGCATCCTCCAAAAGGGTCTCACAGAGACGGATGCTTGGTGCCAGAGCCACGGCCTCAAGCTAAATGCTAAAAAGTGCATAGTCATCCCCTTTGGGAAAAACAAGGTGCCCACAAATTACCACATAGGTGGTGTTCCATTAAGTACGGAAGAAGTAATTAATGATTTGGGGACTAACGTAGATAGTAATCTCTCCTTTGATAATCACGTTGCCAAAGTGGTTAGAAAGACCTTCTATATGGCCCACCTTATCACGAAAGGGTTCGCATCTAGATCAAGAGAGATCATTGTGCCCCTCTACTCATCACTCATCAGGCCCATAATTGAATACAATGCCCCTTTTGGGATGTACCTTACCTGACACCTGCAGCAACTGGAGAGACCCCAAAAGTACCTCACCAAGAGGATCATGGGCTACAAACAGATGTCCTATGCAGCTCGACTAAAGAAACTCCAGCTCTACTCAGTTGCGTACCGCCTACTCAGAGGCGATCTAGGCCTGACGTACAAAGCCATGTCAAACCCAGAATTAATGGGCATGCTCCACCTCAAAAAATCCAAGTCCCTTAGAGCTACACGCTCCAGGGACCTAAACCTCAGCACAAAAATAAATAGGACATGCTGGAGGGACAGATTCATTTCCCAGAGGCTCCCCTCACTCTGGAATAGAATCCCAATTCATGTTAGACATAGCCCCTCACTGACCCTCGTCAAGCAAAATCTGGACGCGTGGATGGGAAATCACAAATTCACCCCTGGAATCTCTTCTGTGTCCCTGCTAGACAGAGGCACAGTAAACTAATCTTAAAAGGGTACCTTCTGTGACCTACTTTACAGAGGCACAGTAGGCTAATCTAATAGGGAGGCGGAAGCCAAATGCACTCTGGCTAGGCTTATAAATGCCCTAGGGCAGAGAGCCTAGTATCTACCTATGAACCTATGATGACATAATGTTTGCATTAGACCACCCAACATGAAAATTTGAAATGGCCGCTAATTGAACTCTGATTGTAGCAGAAGTGGACCCCGAATGAAAGAGTTCTGTTAAGAACTCCAAGATTTCGTGGAGAGGGGCTGTGAAGGGATCTATGTTCCTGGCCTCTGCCCAACAAGAAAAATGTTTCCATTTGCTAGCATAAGTCCTTCTAGTGGCAGACTTATGGGAGGAGACAATAATGTCACGTACAGCCGGGAAAATGCTGGGAAGCCTGGCTAAGGTTGGAAGTGGAGCAACCAAGTGTAAGCTGGAGTGTTTGAAGGGATTGATGCAGCCCTCCTGATTGATGGATCAGTAGGTCTGGAATCGGATCCAGAGTCCAGGGCTGCTCGAGAAGGTAACGGTGCAGGAACGGAAACCATATCTGTCGAGGCCAGTAGGGGGCAATGAGGATCATCTTGCAACCCAACAAAATTGCTTTCTGTATGAGATTTGGTATCAGGGGAAACGGAGGGAAGGCATAAAGAAGTCCCTGGGGCCAATCGTGGACTAGAGCATCTCTGGGAGAGTGACCTGGAACCGGAAGAAGGGAGAAGCAGTTGCTGCATTTGATGTTGAAGGGGGTGGCAAAAAGGTCGCAGCAAGGTTGTCCCCACTTGCGGAAGATCAGATCCGCAACTTCCTGACTCAGAGACCACTCGTGAGGCATGAGAATAGCTCTGCTGAGCCTGTCCGCTATGACGTTGGATGTCCCAGGGATGTGCGTCGCAATCAGAAATCGTTGGGAGGAAATCGCCCACTGCCAGAGTCTGAGCGCTTCTCGACATAGGGGGTAGGACCTGGTTCCGCCCTGCTTGTTGATGTACCACACCACTGACATGTTGTGCGATTGTATCGCAATGGTCCCAGAAGGGGGAGAGTCCTGAAGAGCTTGCAACGCTAGGAGCACGGCTCTCATTTCTAGGACGTTTATATGCAGATGGTACTCATGAGTCTGCGAAGTGCCTTGGACTGTCCTTCCCTGATAATGCCCCCCACCCCACCCTATCAGGGAGGCGTCTGTGGTCACTGTAGCAACCGGAGAGGGCTGAATGAAGGGTCTGCCCTGAGTCACTAGAGGGGAGACCATCCACCAAGAAAGGTGTCTTTTGCATGCTACTGTAATCATGATCATATGAGACATGGGGAGCTGTTGGAAGGACCACTGTGTGAATAGAAGCCACTGAAGGATTCTCATGTGAAAGCGGGCCAGGGGTATCAGAAGAATTGCCGCTGCCATAGAGCCTGGAGTATGAAGGATATACCTGACTTATACCCTTTTGCATTACATGAGGAATTGAACTTGCTGGCGAATTGTGGACACCCTGTCCGAAGGTAGCTTTGCGTACATGCTCCTTGTGTCTAAGTCTGCTCCTATATAAGTAACAGATTGACAGGGCAACAAGGCAGATTTTTTGAAATTTATAGTAATGCCTAGCTGGGAGCAAATTGAAATTGTATAGTCCCTGGCTTGAAGAAGTTGATGCCTGGTAGTAGCAGTGAGGAGCCAGTCGTCTAGATATGGAAACACCTGGAATCCTTTACGCCTCAGGTGAGCCATGACCACTGCCATGCATTTGGTGAACACCCTGGGGGCTGTGGTGAGACCAAAGGGCAGAGCTCTGAACTAGTAATGACTGGCTCTCAGCCGGAAGTGAAGGTACCCCCTGGAGCGTCTGTCCATCTTGATATGATAATACGCATTCTGGAGATCTATGGAGCACATCCAATTGTCCTGACCCAGAAAGGGTAGAATGGACCGTAGCGTGACCATCCGAAACTTTGTTCTTTGAACAGACTTGTTCAGTCTGCTGAGATCCAAGATAGGTCTCCAGTCCCCTGTCTTTTTTGGTACCAAAAAGAACCTTGAGTAAGTTCCGGATCCGTGTTGGTTTGCCGGGACTTCCTGGATGACTCTTTTTTTTTCTAGCAGTTTTGAAACTTCTATAACTGTGTGGTCCCTCAGATTGGGTGGAACATCTGGGAGGGACTTGCATGACGGTAAAGGGGGTTGAAAGAATGGGATTCTGTAACCTACGGATATGATTGAATGTACCCATTTGTCGTGTGTTAGGTTTAACCAGGCCTTTGGGTACAGTGAATGTCTTCCCCCGACTGCCTCCAGAGGCAGACAGTCGGGCAACACTTCAGGGATGTTGGAAGGGCTTGTCAGAGAAAGATTCTCTGCTGCCCTGGTTCTGCAGAACCCCTCTGCCATGAGAGCGGCGTCTGTTGTTATTGTTATTTCCTCCTCTGCCCCTGGGGGAAAAATCACTACGTGTGTCAGGCGAAGCTCCCTGGGATTTCCGAAACCACATTTTCCCACTCTTCTGACCCTTGGGGTAAGGTCTGGAAGGAGTGGAAAAATGGACTCCCACAGCAGAGAGAGTCTTGCCTTCCTGCTCACACCTAGTGAGAATGTCTTTCACCTGTGGTCCAAAAAGAAAGGAACCGTCAAAGGGAGTGTTGGTGAATGACGCTCTAAAGGGTTCTGCAAAATTACACAGCCGCATCCATGCATGTCTCCGAAGTGCCACGCCTGTGCCTGCGGCCCTACTCACACCATCGGCTGCGTAGGAAATGAGCCTCATGGAGAAGTTGACTACAGAGTTAAGGGTTGCCAGCTGAGAAGCCACTTTAGCCTGAGCCCCTTCAGCTGATGGATCCTGAAGGGTATCTCCAAGCTCTTTCAGGTGATCCCTCTGAAGCCTGGTGAAATGGCATAAGTAATTCATTGACCTCATGGAGAAGGTCGCTGAAGCAAACATTCTCTTCCTGTATCTGTCCATGGTCCTGGACTCCTTGTTAGGAGGATAGACAGAGGAAGAAGTTTCCCCTAACTCCTTTTTAGTGGCTGCTGCTACCACCATGGCATCCACAGGAACACCCTTAGTAAGGAACTGCCTGTCAGGGAGAGCAGTTGGTCTCCCCTGGGTTGGTTCCACTGTATCCGGGGCTGACCAAGCCCTTCGAGCCACCACTGACATTAGTGGATCGAAGGGTGGAGAAACCCAGGAGGTGGAAGGTCGGGAACTGAACGCATCCAGGAATACGGATTCATCCTCAGTAGGGGCTAGGCTATTCCAGTTCCCCCTCTGCTTAAGCATCTCTAAGATGTCCGAGAAGGAAACATCTTCAGAGGGGGATCTCGGGGACCCTTGCGGTTCATCCATTTCTGTATCCGAAGTGACAGACTCGGGGGAGTCAATGTGTTTCCTCTTGCACTTCTTCCGAGGGGGCTCCTCTGAATGATCAGGGGAGGCCTCGGAAGAAGAGGAAACACCCAATGGGGTGCCCTGGAGTGCTGGTTCCCCACGCTTGGGGTCTGGAGGAGGGACAGAGGTTGACCCAGGCAGTACGGGGGATGGAGCTATTGGGGTCGAAGGTGGAGCTGACTGGGAGGCCAGCACACTCCTCATGACATCGAAGGCATCCCTGCCATGATGCAGAGAAGGCTCCGAGGAGACTGGAATCCTGCTCCGCACCGAGGGAGATGGCTCCGAGGCCGATGTAGGAGCCGAGCTCACCTGTGCCGACGTTGCGAGAGGGAGAGCGGGGTCGGACAAGGGTCTGATGCCACTCGCCCCCTCCGAGCCGATGAGGGGAGTCTCGGCGCCCAGATCCCTCTACGGAAGGCACCATCGATGGGATCGGAGCCGACGACAGATCCGAAGGAGAAATCATTATCGGAGCGCAATGGAGTCGGAGGAGGAACATCAATAGAAACGGACAGAGCCGATACCTGATGAGGAGGGCTGGACAACATTTTGGCCAGTGCCTGCGACTTCAACAACCTACTGACCACTCTCTCCATGTCATGGTCTGAGAGCCTAGAGGACCGAGAAGAGTGTGAAGATCTGTGACTGCGATCACTCTGCAAAAGGGGAGACTGAGGAGCCAAATGAATGGACTCTAGCGAAGGGGACCTTGGCCTCTTTTGGGTCCTTGACGGCTCCGAGGGTACTAATGGAGCCGACGAGGAAGCAGTCTCCTCGGTTCCAGACGGGACCGAAGAAATAGTAGTAGGCAAAGCTTGGGCCAATGACGGCTCCGAGCTGGGAGCTGACGATTTGGCTGGTTTAGGGGATTTCACTGGCTGAGCCTTGGCCGGTGAATCCTGAGGCTTGAGAAGACCCCTTAAAATAAGTTTATTCTTGTGCTCCTGCAGAACTCTTGGGCTAAATGCATGGCAGATAGAACAAGAGTCCTGCAGGTGCACTGCACCTAGGCAATAGACGCAAGAAGTGTGCCCATCTGTCAGAGACATTTTCTGACAGCATGAGTCAAACTTCTTGAATCTCGACACTTTGGATTCTTTAGACATATCCAGCAAAAAAAGAGAAATCACAACTCTAAACTACTTTGACCAACAGGCCAGACAGCACTAAGAACTAAAAACAGAACACTACCACAAAAAACACAATATAAGATAGATTTTTTTTTTTTTTTTAAGACTAGGAAGCCTCTGACTCAAACAGCTACCTAACCAAAAGACTAACAAGCTACTACAGAGGGGAAGGGGGGGGCTCTTTAATTTAAATGAGTTCTAAGGGGAAAAACTACAATACTCTAAACACACTAAACTAAATCTACTAGTTATCGCCTATAAAATAACAACAATTACAATACAAAAAACCCTAATCTGACAAAAAAAGGCAGATTAATAAAGTTATACAAGCCAGTAACCAGGAACCTTGCAGCTGAAGCAGCAAACGAGATCTGGGTAGCTAGCGCTAGGCATCATGGGATAAGGGGTAGCCTCGAGCCAGTAAATAGCTCTCGAGCTATAGAAGATAGCCAAGTCAGAGCCGAGGATTGGCTCCGATCCCAACCAGCAAGAATGAAGGCGAGATTGACAACTTAACATTGTATAGTTATCCCCTTTGGGAAAAAACATGTACCCGTGAATTACCACATAGGTGGCAGTACACTAAACACCGAAAGTGTGATAAGAGACTTAGGGACACTGGTGGACAGTGGTCTCACCTTCAGTAACCACATCGCCACAACAGTCAGGAAATCCTTCTATGTGGCACACCTCATCACTAAGGGCTTTTCATCCAGAAAAAAGGAGGTCATTGTCCCACTGTACTCATCCCTCATTAGACCCATTATAGAATACAATGCCCCATTTGGTATGTACCTCTCAAGACATCTGCAACAACTGGAAAGGCCGCAGAAATACCTCACTAAAAGAATCACAGGCCTAAAGCAGATGCCCTATGCTGACCGCCTTAAAAAATCTCCACCTATACTCTGTCGCATAGCGTCTACTCCGAGGCGATCTCTGCTTAACATACAAGGCCATGTCAAACCCAGAGCTGTTGGACATGCTACACTTAAAGAAGTCCCAATCCCTCAGAGCCACATGCTCCAGGGATCTAAACCTTGTCATCACAATAAACAAAACATGCTGGAGAGATAGGTTCCTGACCCAGAGACTCCCCAGACTCTGGAATAGACTGCCCATACATGTCAAGCAGAGCTCCTCTTTGGCCCTCTTCAAAAGGAACCTTGATGATTGGATGGGAGAAAGAAAATTTACCCCGTGGATCACATCAGTCGCCCTGCGAGACAGGGGTCCAGGGAAGTAAACAGTGTGGGAAAAAATAGCCAGGGAATTGTTATGGCTAGGCTTGTATAGGCCCTAGGGCCGATAGCCTAGTACCAACCTATGAACCCTTTTACTTTTAAAAGGCTTTTAATAGATTGAGTTTCATTCAAGCCTGGCCAAACCCATGCATTCAGCCAAAGCTGCCATTCTAGCTTGGCTTTCTCTAAAAGTAATGGCCAAGCCCCCTCGTCTGTCTGAGACCTTCAGTATTTCTAAAACAATGAACTTAAACTTATGGCCATAGATAGTAATAATATACTCAGCCAGAGCATTGTTTTCTTTCCTTGATCTAATATCACTTAGATGTTCACCTATTCTGTTCTTTTTTGCACACGTAAAAACATGTGTATAGGGAGCAAACCGCACAATAGACTACTTTTACTGAGTTACAAGAGGGTCTACCATAAATTCTAATTTTGAAATCGTTAATAGTGATCTCACTAACCTCTAAAATATATTGATAATAGACACAGGTCCACATTTATACATAGTCCCCATCTTTTTCTGTTCACACTGATTCTCGAGGTATTTTTTTTAAATTCGGACCCTTTTTATATACAAAAGTGGGTTTCTTGCCCACATGATCCCTCACATCCTTCTCTGTTTTCAGGATATCCCAATTCTTAAATAGGATTTCCCTGATGTAATAACTATCCATACTAAATGTAGTGATAAAAGCACTCACAAAACAGTTTGTTCACTCATTTGTTTCCACTATATGATTACTAGGCTCACCAGTGGGGTTGTTTTGATCCATAGAATTAATAGTTATAGAATCAGTGTATAAGTTACCTGTATGTACATTATTTGCTATTTTTTTTACTCAAAATTGGATTAAAAACCTATTGCTCTCTTTTAGATTACCTCATCCCTTAGCTTGTTAACCATGTCAATAGGGTACCCTCGTTGGAGAAACATGTTCAAGTTTTCACATTCATCAAGAAATGTTTCCCACAAAGTGACAGTACAAGCCGCCCTAACAAACTGGCCCTTAATCACAGCTTGTTTTTGCATAAATGGGTGGTAACTACTATAGTGTAGGAAAGTGTTTGAGTAAGTTTTCTTTCGGAAGATTTCAGCTAGATATCTTCCGTTTACTATATCCTTTTTATAAGGGTATGCTAATAAGGAATTTTCTCCCCACTTGTAGAGTGGGTGACTTTCAAGAATGATGTAGTTTTATTAATGTATTCCAAAAAGTTCCCTACTAGCTCCCTGCAGCCTTTGCAGATAATAAAGATGTCATCCAAAATGTGGGTGTATGTATGCCAATGTAGAAAGCGTGGGGAGTTGAACAAAAATCTCTTCTCCCATTCTAACATAATGATGTTAGCATACAACCCACCACAAGAAGACTCCATGGCTACACCCTCCACTTGGAGGTAGAATTCTCTGTCAAAAGAGATGAAATTGCATCTCAAAACCATATCCAGTAGTTGTTTATAGGTGTTTATCTGATCCTGTGGAACCCCTTGTAATCTTGAATAGTCACAAAACCATTCCTCACCTTTATCATAGGGTATGACGGTGTAGAGATCTTTAACATCTGTTGTTATAAACATAAATTCATTATCAAATTTTACACCATCTATTCTCCTGCGGAAGTCCCATGAATCAAAACACAAATAGGGTTCGTTCAAAACAAACTGTTTCAACTTTATATCTAAAAATTTAGCCAACGGGTGCATAATTGAACCCCTTGCATCCACTACTGGGTGCATAGGGGGTTGATTCTTGTCATTATGTATTTTGAGTACTCCAAAAATCACTGGGGTTGTAGTGTACATGACACTTAAATAATTAAACTCCTCCATTGTTGTAGAACCATCAATAGGTAGATCTTGTAAAAAACCTCTAATTTTCCTATATGTTTCATTTAGTTCATTAAGTGAACTCTTTTCACAAGTCCGACTGTTCAGTATCATTTTCATTTTAGCTACATAGTTGGATTTATTCATAACAACCAGTCCTCCTCCTTTATCTAGTTTCATAAACCTCACCCCTGTTGCTTTCTTTAAAAATTCTAATGTGATAATCTCATCCTTGTTTAGCTTGTTTCTTATTTGGTGCTTCTGTACCTGCTGAGTACATAAAGCTCGAATGTCAAGGCTCAGGTTTAAAGGAGGATTAAATGCATTGGAACTTCTTAGTGGGTTAGTTACTGTGTTCACATTTGAAACATTAAATTCAGGTTTAATTTTCTAACATATTGCTTTAATCCATTAGTACTTGCACTAAGTTAACTGATTTACTAGGTATAAAAGTCAAGCCTTTTGAAAGTAAATCACAAATACCTAGATCAACAGACAGGGAAG
Source organism: Protopterus annectens (assembly GCF_019279795.1). Lineage (NCBI taxonomy): Eukaryota > Metazoa > Chordata > Ceratodontiformes > Protopteridae > Protopterus > Protopterus annectens. The sequence goes on from NC_056729.1 coordinate 1,582,439,297, forward strand.
AAAAGTTGTACACTTTAAAATCTTTTACACTGTTTTGTTCAATTAGTACCGGTATTAGCATAAAATCACATACATCATTTATTTGTCCATTCAGAGCTAATAGTCCATTTATTTCTTGCCCCTCCAGGAGCCTTTATTGTTCCCTCTGTTGGAATTAGTCACTCCTCTCACCTGGGAGCGGCCAGGTTGTTGTTGTGAACCTCGTCGATTTGGGTTCGTATGATGTTGATTCATAAACTGTTCCGAATGCCTGAGGGGTGGGTTGTCCTCCTCGTCTAAAAAAAATCATCCTCACCTTCATTATGAGGCGTGGACCTGTTGTCATTATTGTCCATAGACGATCTCTTATTCCATACTTGTGATTGTGGGGGGTGGGGGGTATGCAGAATTGTTGCTGTACTCATCTACATCCTTAGCAAGTTTTTTTTATTTTTCTGTTTTTGATTGTTTGCATTTGTTTATCTATTGCAATTTATTATTAACAAAAAATGGGTCTTGTGTAATAATTTTGTCCAAAGCAAGCATTTCTCTACTCAATGATTCAGTTGTTTCCTCATTATGTCTAATCACCTGTTCTATGTATTCAAACCCATGCCTGTCGAAAAGCTGTAATAATTATCTGTGAAAAGCAGTCAGGCACAAGTCCTGTAGGGAAATGCCATAAATGTAACCCTTTAGGAACCACTTTCATCCTTAAAAACAGCACTCCTTCTTATACACAGTATCCATTTGCAACTTGTGAATTTGTTGTTGCCTTAAGCTGGTCTGTAGATCATGGCCACTTATGTTTTTTATCCTTCACCCCCTGGTGTGAGCCTAAAGCCCTCTATGATACAGCAAATCCTGCAGGGCTGTTCCAGTACCTGGTAAAGCTGCAGGAGGGCTCTTCAGGTATAGGAGATGTCTGGGGTAAGAAACCTCTTCCAAGACATAATAGTCTATCCCCAGATACTTTGTCATCTAGATTAGGTCATAGTAAAAAAAAAACAGAAACTTCACCACATGACAGCAATCAGGTTACTACCATTTATGGCACTGATGTGATTTCATTAGCTAAGAGTGTTTTATAGTCAGCTAATCTCAGAGGTTATACTCCTATTCAGAATGACTATGGGGCTACTTTCTCTAGAGGTGAGATTAACACAGACAACTTTGATGAAGTCTCTGATGCAGACAGTAGTGAACACTCTAAGTCATCCAATCTGATTCTCTAGAAGGTGAACAGGCTGAAAAACCTGAGTGTGTTCACCTTTCCGCAGATGTTTGCTAGGTTTAGAGATGTATTTAACTGGAAGCAATCTGGAGCTATGCTGCAGACTGGCAGAGTTTATGATATTAATAAGGATGAGATTACAGATGTTTTGGCTGTTCCTTCTGTGTTGTCAACCATAGAATATGCCTATAAAACTGCATGGAAATCCCTTTGGCTAGTGAACTATTTCCTAAAAGACTGTGTGGAGGTACAAGGTGTACTCTGATCTTGCTGCTCTCTTTTCTCCTTTGTCAGCTGCCCCAGCTGTGGTTTCTCCATCTGCTGACTCTAACAAGTGAGGTCTGGCTGCTTCTAACCCTACAGTGCTGTATAAAGTTGGAAAGTGGTTAGAATCTCATGGGAAAAAAGTTATCTTAGTGTAGTAATTTAGTCTTTAGAATTTTAAATTATCATGGCTTCATGTAGAAATGTATTTTGCAATGTGGTTACAGTTTAGGTGACTTTGCTTGTATCTTTGTGTTATGAACTGAAGTGTTATGTGAATGAGATTATTTCTAATGTGTCACACATTTCAAAAAATGCTTTAAAAAGTGTCTTGGAAGATGCAGACTCTATTTCTAGAAATGCAGCCACTTCTGTTGCATTGAGAAGGTTTAAATGAATGTCCAAGGACCAAGATCGAACGTGGAAAATAACAGTAATTTTAATATAAAAATTATAAAACTCTCATAAGCGCTTTCATCTCCTGAAGAGACTTTAAGATGAAGTCTCTTCGGGAGATGAAAGCGCTTATGAGAGTTTTGTGATTTTATATTAAAATTATTGCTATTTTCCATGCTTGAGTTTAGTCCTTGGAGATTCATTTTATCAGTTTTTGTTGCATATTTGCCACTGTTTTTGGTTTTCGCATTGAGAAGGTATGCTTGGTTATACAACCAGAATTTTTCTGAGGATTAAAAAAAATGAGATTTGAATGTTCCTTTAAATTCTGAATTTGTGTTTGTTGAATTTGATTCTGCTGCTATCCAGATTCTCAACCAATGGGATGATAGATGTAAATGAATGCATGGGGTATGTAGAATGTTTCATATTCCCTGGTTTATCTCTAACAAGGCACCAACTTCAAAGGGCAGAAAAAACAGAAATGCCAACCCAACAAGGGTCAGGACACTAAGGAGAAATGGCAGGAGGATAATACTTGCAAACCAAATAAAAGGTTTTCCTTTCCCAAAAAAAGATCCTTCTCTTGCTAAAGAATGACTGTCAAGATTCAGGGCATCCCATCCCTTCCTCCCGTTCCTCCTCCCCTTTCACCTTTCCCAAGGCTTTAGCTCAGCTCAGCAGCCTGGCCACAAATAGTCTCAGACAAGTGTGTGCTGAGAATAATTCAGTGAGGATACTCTTGGCAGTGGACAGAAAAGCCTACTCCATTCAGGGAAATCCCCCCACACCAGCCAGACCAGACACACCTCTTCTGTTTGGTACTATTTCACAAGTTACAAGCAGGTGTTATAGAGCCAGTTTGTGCACCACAAAAAAAGAAAAGAATTATTACACCAGAATCTGTTTGGAGACTAGTGTTAAATTTGGCATACGTAAATACCTTTCTGAAAGTATTCCGATTCAAAGTACTCAGCCTGTAGATATCCCTACCCCTTCTTCTGGACCACTGTTTCATGGTGACTTTACAGCTGAAGGATGCTTATCACATGCCATTTGGTCTGAATGTCAAGTTGAATACAAATGTCTTGCCTGACACCCTCACAAACAATTGGTCTTCCTTGGGTGTATGATGGACCCAGAAAAAATTATGACCTTTCTACTAGAAGACATCATTTTGACTGTTCAGAATATATTCATGGATTTCTCTCTTCAGGAACTTGCTTCCGCATGAGAGTTTCTCAAAATTCTAGACGTCGTGACATCAAGTGAGCCACATGAAACCATGGGCCAGACTCCATATGAAAAAGATTCCATGGTATTTAAAAAAATGTTAGAACCAGCACCTGCTTCACTTGGAGTTCCATGTACCAGTGTTGGATTTTGCTGAATTTTGCAAAATGAAAGTTACAGTGGTAGAGGAATCAAATGTCTCTCCTTCTCCCTCTAGACCCCAGTTCAGTCAGTCTGGATGGACTTATCAAATTTTGCATGGGGAACAGTGTACAGGGAATTTCTAGTGCAAGGTGATTGGGGGTCCTTCAAAACTATAAAGCACATAAATATCAAAGAAATATTGACAGTGACTTAGACCTTAAAAGATCTTCCACTACTTATCCAGTCCAGGTCCCCCTTTATTAGTCATAGATGACACCACAGTCATGTGGTACCTGAACAAACAAGAGTGTACAAAGTCACACCCTCTTTGCCAGTTGTCAGTGATGGCCTTGGACCTAGCCTTACAACTTCGGGCCTCATGCATCCTGTCAGACTCAAACATAGTGGCAGACAGACTACATAGATTCCGGACAGACCTCATGTGTGGAAACGTGAGACAGTAGTCTCCCTGGATTTGGTCCAGATGTGAGGAACACTTCAAATAGATCTGTTCACATCCTTTCAAAAATAACAACTCACCTTGCACTTGAAATCCCCTGTATACTGTTCCCCATGCAAAATCTGATGAGTCCATCCAGACTGACTGAACTGGGGACACTTAGAAAATTCTGTTCAGGACGTCCATGCAGCCATGCTTGGAAGACAGAATCATTCTCGTTCCCTTGGACAGGAATGTTCCTTTATTAATTTCCACCCTTTCCACCAATACCAGAAGTACTTCTGAAGATTCAGAAGGGATTACCAAAGATCATTGTAGTGACCCCGTTTTGGCCCAGGAAAAACTGGTCTCCCTTTTAATGGAATTGGCCATGGTCAATTACCATAAGTTTTCTCACACCCTGGATTTGCTCACAGAGCATCAGCGGCAAATGGTATACCCCAACTTAGAGCAATTGCTACTGACAGCCTGGATACATCTACCTTGATACCTTTTAGGTATTTATTCCATGAGGATGTGCAGCAGATATTAAAGTAGGCAAGAGAACCTTTAAGTAGAAAATCTTATGTTTACACGTGGAAGAGGTTTTTTAAGTGGTGCCTAACCGATATCAGAGGGCCTAGTGTGGTATCTGCTCCTCTGATTTTGAAATATTTGTATGAACTATTCAGTGATGGCTTATCTTATGTGACTGTCAGGGTTTACCTTGTGGCCATCTCAACTTGTCTACCCATGGGTCCTCCTCTTTTTATTTTTATTTGCCCTTTGATAGCAGGGAAAGTCTGACTAAGCCAATGACCCATTTTCAGCAGAGGGAAAATCTCTTGCTGTAGTCGAAAGGAGTGTTGCACTTGAGACTGCCTCGAAAGCAGATTCCTCCTCCTCGGGATCTCAACTTTGTTCTTGAAAAATTTACCTTATCTCCTTTTAAACCTGCCTTTCAGGCTGATTTGTGGTTCGTCACTATGAAAAGTAATTTGTGTATTGCTCTAACATCAGCAAGGTGGGTCTCTCAGCTGCAAGCTCTCATGATGAGCCAACCTTATCTGATTTTCCACAAGGATTTGGTTATTTTATGCAGTAATCATTCTTTCTAAATTTCCCATGAATCAAGCCATCAGTCTTCCAGTTTTCTTTCCAGAAACTATAAACAAGGAAGAGAAGATTCTGCATACCTTGGATGTTCACAGGCAGCTCAGGTACTTCTTTGACAGAACTAAGCCCTTCAGGAAAACTGAACAGCTGTTTATTTCCTATTCTGGGGTTAAAAAGGGTCAACCTAACTAAGCAAAGAATTGCTCATTGGCTGTCCTCTGGTATTGTTTTTTTTTTGTTACTCTCACCATGGTAAGTGTATTATAGGTAAGGTTAAGGCACATTCCACCAGAGTTGTATCCTCTTCGATGGCATGTTAGAAATTAGTGGACTCTAGAAGAATTCTGGAGGCAACAACTTCATCCTTCCATTCATACCTTTATAAAGCACTAGAAACTGGATTCCTTCCCAAGTTTCAGAGCAGGCTTTGCAGGGACTTTTCTCCATGGGCTCCTGGATCCTTATCCTTCCTCCTCCCAGATAGAGTAAGCTTTGGGAATCTATCCGTATGCCACCGAGGCATTAAAGTTAGTTTCATAGGTGTTTACTAGACTAATGACCACAAGGGCCTTTTTTAAGCCTAGCCATGCATCCCAAATCTCTGATAAGTTCTGGTACCCTTGATAAGTGTAAACAGGGGCCTAGGAGATTAACCACTTACAAGCTGTCTGTCCATTAGATACATAGGTACCAATCCAGGGATGATTTTCCTGTTACCCATCAAATTGTCCAAGTTACACTTGAATTAGGTTAGAGAGGAACTTTGCTTCACATGGATGGTGAGCCTGTTCCAGAGAAAGTATAGTCTCTGGGATACATTATTTATATCACAAGTAAGATTTAAGAACGGACAATTATGGTGCTGTTTGTTTTGTGGGTATGCGCGAGATCAGTCAGGGTGGGGTATGAGGTGAGATACAGTTGTGTAAGTCCTACTTACATGTGACAGTAGATGTCTAAATTTCACACTGCCTCAGTGGCAGCACTCACCTCCCATCCCCTTATTTTGTATATGGTTCAGTGTGTTTAGTTTGATGGTATCCAACCTTGTGGTGTTGGTTGGCTTTGGCTATTTTTGTTGTTTTGTGGCTGTGAATTGATTGGTTTCAGGCAATTCTTGCTTTGGCCCTTTCTTGGTTCTTCCTACTTAGTACTAACAGCCTGAATAACTGACTTTCTGTGGCAGGGATGGGAGGGACTTAGTCAACCCTGTATTATAGAGAGTCAGAGGAGGGGATTCTGAACTCTGGAAAGCTGCTGATATAGTTATTTGTGCAAGCACTTAACCAATATGCCACTGTTACAGGTAAGTAAGACTTATGCAGTTGTACTTTCCTGTGATACAGGGTTTGATTTCCTTAGCTCTCATTGCCTACTGTGTGATCTTGAGTGAGTCAGTTCATCAGATATTGCTTCGGAGTCACCCTTGAAAAGAGGCTATGTGTTCAGTTGGACTAACTCGTTAACAAGTTGGTATTAGTGTTTTTAAAACATGTTGTGAAATTATTACTTTGTGTATTCTGTGCTTTACTGCCATATATTTACCATAGTCTATGTTCTATGCATATTTTACAGTATTTCTTGTACTCTGCATTGCCTGTATGCTGTATTGATACTATATTGCCAAAATCTAAAATCCTTTTACTGCGTATGTCTTTGACTATGATCGTAGTTTAGAAGGGTCTTCAGACCGTGCCATATATACAGTTTAAAAATGTATAAATGAAAATGTGTATACACACACACACAGACACACACACACACATATTGGGTCTATATTAAATCATTGAATGCTTAGAAAAACGAACGATGATTTATCGATCCCATTTAAGCAAAAGCTTACAAACTAGAACAGCAATTTTTTTCCAAGGGAAAAAAAAATCGCTGTTCCCAAAAAAAAAAAAAAAAAAAAAAACACTTAAAACATAACATAAAGTGGGGGGCTTCACCCCCCCACCCCCGACATGTGGGGTCTGTGCCCCCTCACCCCCCTACTTAAATATACCAACTCCGAGATCGCACTACAGTGACGAAAATGGCAAAGTAACGGATGCGGCCAAGCGATTTCTTTCCCAGGGAAAGAATTTGCTTATATGCCGCTTCGTCATTTTGCCGTTTCATCTTTTCAAGTTTGACCAAAAAGCGGTCATCTAATAGGAACCCTATATATTCATCTGTAAATCCATCTCATGGATGAGACCTTAAACCCAGATCCCATCTTCCTGAGTTTTTGGTAGCTCGCAGGGATGTAAATGATCCCATGGCATTCATCATAAAGGTTGGAGGAGTTCCCCATTATCCCGGCCAAATTTCCCCTAGTCACTATGAATGCTTCTTTGGGTCTCTGATGAAAAAGAGGCTGCTGGCTTAGTGGGCCTTAACCCAGTCAGCAAAGAAATAAGTAATATATACCTGTAAGAATGTTCCCACAACATAAACTGCAGTGCACAATTTAAAGATGCACAATCCGTTTCCTGGATCCAGGTTACTGTGTATATGTATACACGTTTGTGTGTGTATCATCTATCTATTTATCTATAGATATATATAGATAGCTGTATCATATAGCTAAATATATATATAGCTAGAGTTATATCCATTTGTCTGTTTATATGTATATATACATATCAATAGCTATATAGATAGATATATTAAACTGAAAATCAGGAAAAAAATAGAATTTAATATCCTGAAACAAATCATTAACACATTTTGCCATAGTCAAAAAAAAGGCTGAAGCTGAAAATTCATACCATGGAAACTACAATTTTGGAATTAAATGTGTGTATTTAAGTAGAATGTTCTAATTTTTATTGGATAAGGATCTTGGACTCTAAATGAATAAAAAGATTCACTCCATGATGAAAATCTAATTTGCCATACAGAGTCAAAACTTTAAGTAAAATACAAATCCAGCAAATTATTATACTTATAGTAGTTTAGCTGGATCTGTGTGAAAGCATATAGTTTTGGATCCTTTATACTGTATCTTGTACAATTTGGGGATCTAATTAACAGTTTCCACAGAGTCCCGCAGTAACTGCCTCTCAAGAAAAATTTTGAATAAAGAAGTCTAATAATTATAAAATAGTGAATTTCAGGGTGTAATAGTGAATTCTGAATAAAAAACATAATCAGGACATTCTTCATTTTAAAGAAGGTTATCCTTTCAGTGAAGAAGATATTTAAATTAAACCAGGCATTAATCATTTTTTCATCTTTTCTAGAGTTTCTCTTCACACCTAGACATCTGAAGTCTCTTCCTATCTGTGTCACCGGAGTCCAGTTGGGTCCAGTCACTCTTTTTGATCATTAGTCCAAATTAGGAGTTCTCTCCAGACCCCACCTCCTCCTTGAATTCGGTCCTCTGTCTTTAGGATCCAAGAAACAGAACAACCTTTGCACAAGCCCGAAAAGTTGTCCTTGATGGCTTCTTCTGCTGGGTCTGCAAGGTCCACTAGGAGTATCAAGTTAACGTGAACCTTTCTGAAGGCCCAGATGAACCCGTGGATCCCTCCTTCCCCCTAAGCTCTGAAGGTACAGATAGTTGCCCCACTCACCCCATCACTAGTGTTTCCTTCAGTCCGCCCTTCGTCACTGGTGACCCAGGATCTCATTTCCACCCATGTTGCTTTTGTGTTGGCACTGACCTTCACCATGATGTATTCAGCTCTGGTGTGATCGGAACCATCTGCATCTAGGAGCTGTAGGATTGGGGCCAGAGACCAGGGATAGTCATCAACTCTGAAGTTATCAAAGCCATCCTTGCCTTGGATGCATTGGATCAAGACAGCTTGGCACCAGTCTTGATATTGAACCCATCTCGGTTGGCAGCTAGGTTGGGGATCTCTCCTAATTCTATGGACCTGGGAGAGGGGGTCCTTCCCTAGTCAACCAGCTTCAGCTTTAGTGTTCAATGTTGTGGACAGGATTTTTTCCTGGTTGGGGTTGGGATCATCACATGTTCTGTCGGATCATCTAGGTCTTCCTGTCCTTCTGGGTCTTTGGTTTCTCATGAACTTGTCCAGGAACAGCCTGCACCCAAAGATTTTTAGCAGCTTCAGACCCAGGGCTCCCCTGCTGGTTCCTGACCTCAGTGGATTCTCCAACTTAGGAGGTACATAAGAAGAGTCAGTGTAAGAGGAACAATTTAGATTCCCCTGAGGAATCCCTGAAAGAACCTCGATGAGAGGGAAGGTTCCCCTAAATCACCCCATAATGATGTCTCCTTCAGTGATCTCCTGGAATTTATGAGACAGTGGGGCAGGGGGTTGGGGCTGTTAAAGACCCTTCTCAAAAGAAGTCAGTCTTTCATGAAACCATTGTTGCAACCCCATCTACGTGTTGGGGGGGGGGGGGGTATTATCTCCATATGCATTTGTAAACTTTGTGTCCAGTAGAGCATGGTGAGAACCTGATGTGGTGGAGCCCATGCAAAACTGACAAGATTCCAGTCCTGCCTAAGGGTGGGTCCTTTTGAATCAAAGGTCTCAAAGTCGATGCCTTTGTGTTCACTGCAACCCCAAACATGGAGTCATGGGCACTGGACCAATTTCGAAGGCACACATATGCTTCAGCTACCTTTGGTCTCTGAGCACTGAAATGTAGCACATTTTACTAGGCTTCTGAAAGACCTAATCACTGAAGTTAATGAGTCAGTGGCATCGCAACCTTCACCTGAGTCTTCTAGACTTGGAGAATCATTTGGTCATTGCTATGTTCTTTGTAGTCAGTGTTGCAGTTCTGATTTTTGGGTGTTCCTGCCATGCAGTAGCCTGTGACCAGCAGTCCTTTGGCTGGCATATTTTTCTAGAGCTTCTGTTATCTGCTAATCAGATAAGTACCCCATTAGTAACTTACCTCTTCTAATTTAAAGTTTAAAAAAGTTAACAATTGCTTGAAATGTGGGAAGCAAATCTTGCATAAAGATTTTCACTGGTTGTATCTGTTATATTTGGGGTCTCAGCATGCCATCACTAATTGTTCCAATTGTGCTAAATTATAACATGTAGACCCTTAAACTAAGGGCTGAACTCCTAGTCACTCATATGGAGTTCTCGGTTTTGGTTTCCTCCACATCTTTGCAAGCCTCTGCTTCTGCCAGCATCATTCCTAAATAAATGCAACAAAAAGAATATAAGGAAAAGACTCTTAAGATATTACTGAAAATTCTTCCCACTTTGCCAAGTCGACAAATGATTCAGGTGAGGGGCCTTCACAGCCATCAGATCCAGTAACTGCTAGACCCGAACCCTCTGACACGACTCCTCAGGTGGCTGCCATGGTTCCAGGCCTTCTGTTCACTTCTCCCAAAGCATTAGTGTCTGTCAGGTGTTAGGTTGCTCTGCAGACTTCAGCTTCTGATGTTCATGTAGCAGGTACCGAAGGAGGCACTATTTTCCTCAGCCATGGAATCCCAGTCCATGGTCATAGATGAACGTCTGTGTCCTCAGGTCATCTTGATAAAATGGACACCTAAACCAAAGAGAACTGTCAGCCTTCCTCTGTCTTCTCCTCAACCCTCAACCACTGCCACTCCAGCTCAAGTTGAAGACCAGGACTTCTTGAAACTAGCAGAGGAGTTCATGGCCTTCATGAAATTGAAAGAGCTCAAGCACACGCATACCACTACCCCTGAAGCCTTTCCTTCTTAAAGGTATGCTGATGTGGCTTTTCTAGAAGAATCAGATTCCTCTGGCTGTCAAGATGAGGAGGAGTTGTCCTACCACCCCCACCCTTATCCTGACTCCGACTCAGGTAATATCCTCTCTTCTGCCTCACCCCCAGAAAACCTCTCTTTCAGGGATATCCTTCATAAAATGAAGGAGGCCTTCAGTTAGGAAAGCAAACAATTATCACAGGCTCAGACCCATTATGGGGAACTATTGAGTTTATTATCAGTCAGACCACTGGCTATCCCTCCAGTGCATGTGGTGCTTGATGACGTCTTTGAAACCATATCTTTGCACTTTGAGTCTCTCCCAGCTTCACCCAGGAAGCCTGACCAGTTTTGCAGATTGCTTGACTCACACAAGCACCTTTACAAAAATCCTAAAGCTGACATCTCTGTAGTCTCTACACAATCTACTAAAGGGATGCCTAAGGGGGTCAACTAGACATCTCCTGCCTAATGATAGGGAAAGTAGACTATTAGACTTATTTGGCAAAAAAACTTATATCTTTGCCTTTCTATGAGGGCACTTAATTTCTAGTTTCTTATGTTAAAGTACCTGGAATCCCCACAAGATCAAATTATTATGAAAGCAGAGACTGTTGCAGATAAAACCTTGCCTAAGGAAATTCAGGAGATAGCAAGAACAGCATTACAGGTCTCCAGACACTCCTTAAATGTGGATATGGTGCATTGAATGCATCAAGCAGAGCAGCTGCCACAGACTCATTCATTTGCACATATGCATGGCTCAGAACTCAAGCTGTTGTCGGTCCAGATCAAAGCAAATCTAAAAGATGCCCCACTAGACAGAGAATTCATTTTTGGACCCTAGCTGAAAAGGCTTTTGAGAAGCTGGACAAAAAAGAAAGCAAATAAAGACTGTGAATGAATTCTGTCTGTCACATACACCAAGGTATAATAGAAACTACTCTTCCAAATTGTGGCCTTTCTCCCTTAGACAAGACAAGGGGAGGCCTCCCCATGTTAAAAGAATAACATAATCTAGGAGGTGGCAACCTGTGTAATCACAGAGACCAGGGAGATCTGAAAAGCCCACCCACCACAGAGACCAACTGTGACTGTCCTCTGCATCATAGAAAAGGGTTTGTCCATCCATTTCAGAGAAATTCCCTCCTTCCTAGGCATGCCAAGACCCCCAGAAGAGCAGGAGAGTATCTCACCACCAATCCTCTTGGAACTTCTACAACAAGGAACCATACAGCCTGTTTTTCCAGGTCAGGAGGGAAGTGGCTTCTACTCAAGTTTTTTTTTTTTTTTTTTTCGTCACAAGAAAAGAAAGCACCTGAAAGCCTATCTCAGACCTATCAAGGCTGAACAAGTTTCTTTATGCACCAAAATTCAGAATGCTAACTTTGCAAAAATTACTTCCCATGATCTTACAGGATGCCTGCATGGTTACTGTAGACCTAAAGGATACTTATCTCTGTGTCCCTTTTGCAGACAGTCACAAGTAATACCTGTGTTTTGTGTCAACAGGCTTGCCCTACCAGTTCTCTGCTTTACCATTTGGTTGGTCTACTGCTTCCAGAGTCTTCAACAAGTGCTTTGATGCTCTTATAAACCCATTGCCAAATCCTATTGGGTTCATATTTACCCCTACCTGGATGTCTGTCTCATTCAGGGAAAATCCACAGCAGAGACTCTAAATGCCATACAGATGACCATAGAGTGCTTCCTAAAGGTAGGTCTCACCCTAAACCTCCACAAGTCACACACCCTTCCTCAGACAGGGATTCTCTTTGTGGGAGTCCTCATAGATTCTGTGCAACAAAAATCTTTCCTTTCCCATCAAAATATATCTTACCAGACAAACTTCCTGACCAGCCTGCTGCCAATACAACACATTTCAGCAAGGACATTTCTAAGGATCCTGAGTTACGTGGAATCCTGCATTCTCATGATCCACTTGCAACGCTACATATGAGAAAACTTTAGTGGTTCCTAAAAAATTCTTGTGAATGACATTGTCATCCTCTGGAAACTCTCCTACCACTTCTTCTGTGCTTAAAAAAGGAGCTGCTATGGTGGAAAATCACCACTCTACAGGATCCAGGTCCAAATTTCTCTCTGCCAGAGGCAGACAAGACTATCACCACAGATAGTTTACATGTAGCCTGGAGTGCTCACCTATGCCTCATGAAGATGCAGAGCATCTGGACACCAAATCAGAGGAAACTGCATGTAAACCAACAAAAGTTGTTCACAGTTTATCTGGTCATAAAAACCTTTTAAACAGAGTTTACCCCCAGTGACCTTGCAACTTTAGACAGACATCACCACTGTGGTATGGTACATAGAAAAGCAAGGGGGCACCATTTCCTACTCCATGATCAGTCTCACAGTGAAGATTTGTGTGCTAGAGCAAGAACTAAAACTGACTTTTATAGCAGACATCCTACATTCTGGGGCAGAACAATAACCTGGCAGATTCTTTAAGCAGGGATCTTCTATATAAATAGATGCTGAAGAAGAATATTTTCCTGGACTTAATTTGCAGTGGGGAATTCCCTCAATAGATTTTTTTTCCTCTTACCAGAACAGACAACTTCAGAGGTTCTGCTCCAGAACCCAATTGGCAGGAACATGACAAGCAGACACATTGTTATTCAGATGGACTGATCTGTTCCTATATGTTTTTCCACCTTTACCTCTGATTCCGACAGTCCTGATAAAAGGCAGGTCAGACAGACCAAGCATAATTCTCATTGCCCCCTTTTGGTCAAGACAACACTGGTCCTTTCTCTTGTTGACCCTCAGCTAAGGGAGTTTCCACTTTCTCCCATAGGAAATAGGTCTCCTCAGTCAGACCAAGGGCTCAGTATTCCATTCATACCTGGCCACACTCAATCTGACAACCTGGAGGATTAGGTTTTGACACTAAAGAATGTCAGTTATCCAAATGAAGTGCTAACCATCCTGAAAAAGACAAAGAAATCTACCATCAGAAAATCATACTCAGCAAAATGGAAGATATTTTCCATCTGCTGCCACAGCAGGAACATCAGCCATCCTTAGGCAGACATTATTTCAGTCATGGAACACCTTTTGGATCTGCTTAGCCAGGGTCTTTCAACTGCTGTATTAAGGTACATGCAAATGCCATCTCAGCTTGCCTGCCTCATTCCCCTCCTGTTTACTCTCACCTGAACCAATTTTTAAAAGAGGACATTCACTTAAAACCACACCGAAGGAACCTTGTTCCAACCTGGGATTTCAACCCTGTGCCTTCCTCTGAGCCAGCAGTTTCTGCCCCTCTAAAGTTGCTCACTTGGAAGACCACCTTACTTATAGCTATCTCCTTAGCAAGGAGGGTCTCAGAGCTGCAAGCCCTCATGTGCAAAGAACTTCTCACTGTCTTTCACAGGGATAGGATAAGCCTTGGAACTAATCCATCCTTCATGTCTAAGATGGTATCAGAACTTTCTCTAAACCATGTTATCCACCTGCCAATTTTCTTTCCAAATCTACAGAGTAAAGTGGAGCAAATCCTTCATTCCCTGGATGTTCACAGACAAATCAGGTAATACCTAGACAGGGTAAAAAAAAACTAAATAGAGCAGAACAGTTTTTGGATCCATTTAGCCAGGGTCGTTGGTGTCTTTCACAAAGGGGAAAGAGGGCAGACCTGTCTCCAAACAAACCATATCCAAATGGATAGCCAGTTGCATTACATTCTGTTATACTCACCATGGAAAATCACTATCTAGTCAAATCAAAGCATTTTTCCTTAGGCATAGGGCAACTACCACTGCCTTCCTCAAAGGAGCTCCTACCTAGGCCGTCCTAGAAGGTGCCACTTGGAACTCAATGTATACTCCATAGGTTTATTGGTAAATACTAGGCTAGCTGCCCTTGCAGGTCATTTTAAGCCTTGTCAGTTTTCCTTTTTGAGCTCAGAATAACTTATCCCATTTGGTTATACTTTTACAAAACATTACCACTTAGGCAGTGCCTCCAGAGCTAGAGCATTGTTTGCTACTGCCATCCTGCAAAACCTTAATCTGATGTTGTTAATCTTCTTTTCATTCATCACTAATAGGTTCAGTTCCGAGCACTTGGAAACGAGTCGGTCTTTTTGCCAAGCTCGTAACAGACAAAAAACTCTCGAGCTGAGTCTCTACCCAGAATGCCCTTCTCCCTGTTACCTCAGATCTCATTTGCCGTATAGCCCTAAAGCCACGTTTCAGCCAAGCTCTCAGCTAAGTGAAAGTTTTTGATATTTGTGTGAAAAATTTTGGCTATCTTCATATTTTATTAAGCGATTAGTATTTCCAGTGTTTTTCCTCTCTACCCGTTATTAGCGTTGGTAAACTTTCAAGTACTATTTTTGGTATGGCCTTTCCTCCCATACCCTTGTGGTATTTCTTAATACCATAGTTGGTATGTCTTTCCTGTTTAACCTATTAGCCTTGACTTGTATTCAGGTGTTTCCCTACTTTTCTCTACATACCAGTGTATCGTTATTGATGTGACTGTTTTGAAAGGAGTTGACTTTATTCTAGTTGGATTATACAGTTGGCCTGTAGTGTCTTTTCTATCAAGATGTCGGATAACAAGGGTACTTCAGGTTTTAAGCATTGTACTTCATGTAAGGGCAAGTTACCTAATTGTGATTCTCATGATGATTGTGTATACTGTTTGGGAGTGCCTCACCTTTCAGTGCAGCCTCCGTGTCACATTTGTCAGAGTTTCAGTCATGCACTCTTAGTGCAAAAATAAACTCATTCTGAAAGGGTTACTCAAGTCTCCCTTCTCAGAGGCCATTTCTGCGATGGAGGTCTCAACCCCTCCTACTAAGGACAAAAAGAGATCCCACTCTGTTCCTTCTTCACCATCAGGTGATCAGAGCAAGCCTGGAAAATCAAAGGTCCCAAAGTTATCTTCAGAGCATAAATCTGCCTCTACGGCTCCATCTTCCTCAGCTCCGACTATCTCAAAACCTTCGATACCGGTGCCTGTTTCGGCACCGGTCCTGCCTCCGGCACCGATCATAGACCTTACTTCGCCTATTTTGACTTCGGCACCTGTGGCCACTTCAGCTCAGGGTACACATTCGAATACTCCATTAACTTCCATTTTGGAACTGACCGTTTCAGCTCTGAGTGCCACTTCGGCACCGAGCGGTGTACCGACCTCACTGGATTTCACCCCTTTACTTCCAGTCTTAAAACTAGAGAATTTGGTGCTGGCAGACCTTGCACCACTGACCCAATACTCCCCTTCAGTAGATCCATTTCTGGGCCAAGCATGTAGCCCCTTCATCGAAGGTCCTGACTCCCCATCCAGAGTATCTACTAGATCCACCAGGAGCCTGTAGGAACACAACGTGGTGTGTCTTGTAGACCAGCTGTTGTTAGCTAGGGGATCCCATCTCTTTCTAAGACCCATCCACCTGCAGGACTTGAGTTGTCTTATCCATGGACTCTATCTTACAGTCCTTCTTCGACCATCTCGGCTCTGAAGCCTTCTGCTCTGACATCCTTCTTGGAACCCATCACCTTGGTGCCTACGGTGCATCTCACTCCAGCTCTGACTTTGTCCCTTTGGTCTTCGGTTCCCGCTGAACTGTTTTTTCCTCAATCTGGCGATTGGGGGGCAGGCGCGTCGGCCCGGGGTATGGAGTTGCCTCCCTCCTCGGTTCCATCCTTGGTGCCGATAGCCGTGTCCGTTCCGATCCTGCTTGAGGCTCCATCCGTGGGGGCAGGTTCATCCGAGTGGGGTGTGGCCCCAGTCCCAAGGTTGTCTTTCTTGGTTCTGGGCTCCCATCCCTCTTCGGGCGGGCCTGCCTTCCACATGATGGGGAGGGCTGTTGCTTCTGGCACTCAATTGATGTCAGAACCCCAGTTTTCACCCCCTGAGCTACAGCTGTCACAGACCACCCCCCGGGACACCAAGCAGAGAAGCCGCAGGACACCCCTGTTCAGGGTCCCGCTCTTCCAAGTCCTCCTCAGAGACCCCCACTGAGGAGCCCCCTCAAAAGAAGACATGCAAGAGGAAGCACATGGACTCGCCCGAGGAGTACTTAATGGAAGACACGGATTACGATGATGGAGAAGGGTCCCCACGGTCACCTCCTGGTGATGTCTCCTTCAGAGAAATCCTGGAAATGTTGAAGCAGAGAGGTGACTGGAAGCCCTCCAACCTTTTGTCTGAGGAATCTGTGTTCCTGCAGGCTTTTCGCGCCCGGCCTTCTACCTCTTGGGTGAACCCCGCCTGCTGACGAGCTCGTCCAGCTCATTGTGCATCGTGCTTGGAAGAATCCTTATTCCACTGAGGTGATCCCTCGGAGACCAGACAGAATTCTTTCCCCTCCCGAGGAGAACCCGCCTTGGTCCAAAGGGTTACCAGTTGATGCTATGGTGGTGGCGGTGGCCACAAAAAAGGACTTGGCTGAGGAAAGTACCGCTGTCCACCCGCCCAACAGGGAATCCCAGGCAGTAGACAGACTTGGGAAGCATGTTTTTGGATTAGGGACCTTTGCTATATGGTCCCAGAATTATTAAGCACATTTTACGAGGCTCTAGAGGGACTTGATCTTCGAACTCTCTGGGACACTAGCAGGACAGTTGTCTGACGAGGTCAGAGACAAAGTGGCTTCGCAGCTTGCAACCCTGGAATCAGTATCCAACTTGTCCATGAGGTTGCTGTCACATGCAACTGAAGGGACGGCTAGAGCAGCGGGTTCAGGCATTGTTATGAGGTGGCATGCCTGGATGTGCATTTGTGACCTCATGAATCCCCTCAAGTCTTCCTTTCTGAATGCTCCCATCGGAGCTTCATCCCTTTTTGACTCCAAAGTGAAGGACACGCTAGCCAGGTGCGAGCAAGATGGAAAGGCCCTGTCTACCATAGGCCTATGGTTTTCCAACCATCAACGTACCTTCTCCAGGAATCAGAGGAGTGGAAAAATGTGGCATAAGAAATCTCAGGGTCATTTCCGTGCTGCACATGGTGATGATACCCCCAGGGGCAGAGGGGGCAACAATTCCGGAAGACGCCCCTATAGAGGCAGAGGGGGTCCTGGTAACCAAGGCTCCAAAAATTCCTTTTCTGGACAGCCTTACCAGTGCTCCTGAGGAGCAGCCCGATTGCTTGCCTTTGGAAGCAGTCGGGGGTCATTTCTCTGTACAAAAAGCTGCCTGGTAATCTATCACCACTGATCCTTGGGTGCAGAGTATCATCACCAGAGGTTACACCATTCCCCTTTCTTGTCAGCCAAATTTTCCAAGACAGCTTCCCGATGTTCCACCCAGTCAAAAGGAAGAAGCAGCTTCAGAGATTATAAAGCTGTCTCAAAAAAAGAGTCATCCAAAAAGTCTCACCAGACCAACGCGGATTCGGATTTTACTCGAGATTCTTTTTGGTGCCAAAAAAGACAAGTGGACTGGAGACCCATTTTGGATCTCAGCAGCTTAAACAAGTCTGTCACCCAAACCAAATTCTGGATTGTCATGATTCAGTCCATTCTCCCCTTTTTAAGAGAAGGCAATTGGATGTGCTGTATAGATCTCCGGGATGCGTATTACCACATCAAGATGGACAAAAGCTCCAGGAGTCTGCTTCACTTCCGGCTAGGAGCCAGTCATTACCAATTGCGTGCCCTGCCATTAACTACAGCCCCCAGAGTGTTCACGAAATGCATGGCAGTGGTCACAGCTCACTTGAGACTAAAAGGATTCTGGGTGTTTCCATATCTAGACGACTGGCTCCTCACTGCCCCCACTGAGCATCTTCTGGTAACAGCACTACATTATACTCTCTCTCTCTGGCAAAATTGTTAGGAATAGTGATGCATTGGGAGAAATCAAACCTTACTCCTACACAACAAATAGAGTTCATTGGAGCAGTATTCAATACTCATTCCTGTCTAGTATCACTCCCATTTCACAGACTCCACCGATTGAGACTTCAGCTCCAAGTGATACTCGCTCAAACAAAAGTCTCATCTACTTCTTCAGGCCCTAAGCTCTGGCAGCTTCAATCCCAATTGTGCCTCTAGCAAAGCTACATATGCGGACCCTGCAATGGCTCCTTCTTTGTCAGTGGTTCCCAAACTATCACCCCCTCAGTTACCAGACTTGTATAAACAACTCCTGCAAACAAGGCCTCCTTTGGTGGATGAGGCCAGATGTAGAACCTTGGAGTTGCCCATTTCAGTCCCCTCAGCCCACAGCCATTGTCACCACGAGTGCTTCCCTGATCGGGTGTGGAGGGGGCATTTCCAGGGAAAGACTGTCCAAGGCACATGGACCACCTCAGAGGCCCACCTGCATATCAATGTTCTGGAACTGAGAGCTGTGCTGTTAGCATTGCAGGCCTTTCATTCACCTCTCCCTTCTGGGACAATTGCATTTCAGTCAGACAATATGTCAGTGGTCTGGTATATCAACAAGCAAGGAGGAACCAAGTCCTACCCCCTGTGTCGAGAAGCCATGAGAATTTAACAGTGGGCGATAGCTTCCAACTGCTTTCTGATAGCAATGCATATCCTGAGGAGCTCCAGCATAACTGCAGACAAGCTGAGCAGATGCATCCTCATGCCTCACGAGTGGTCTTTCAACCCCGAGGTGGCGACAGAAATCTTCAGCCACTGGGGCCAGCCTTACTGTGATAAGCCATGAGAATTTAACAGTGGGCGATAGCTTCCAACTGCTTTCTGATAGCAATGCATATCCTGAGGAGCTCCAGCATAACTGCAGACAAGCTGAGCAGATGCATCCTCATGCCTCACGAGTGGTCTTTCAACCCCGAGGTGGCGACAGAAATCTTCAGCCACTGGGGCCAGCCTTACTGTGATCTTTTTGCCTTCCCATCGAACAACAAGTGCAGCAGCTATTTCGCCCTACTTCCCCCAGAGGGGGAGTCACCGAGGGATGCTCTAATCCACGATTGGCCCACGGGACTTCTTTACACTTATCCACCCATCCCCCTGATTCCACAATTTCTAAAGAAAGCTCTTTGGTTGAGATGCAAGGTAATCCTCATAGCCCCATTCTGGCCTCGACATGTTTGGTTCCCTTTCCTTCGGCCTCACCTAGTACACCCGCCGTGGATTCTGGACCCTCTACCAGATCTGATCACTCACCCCCAAGGGTTGAGTCACCCAAATTTGTCCAGTCTGAAGCTGACAGCTTGGTTTCTCCACTTCCACTAGTCACCAGGCAAGCTAATCTCTCCTCACCTGTTCAAGACATCTTTCTGGCCTCTCACAAACCATCCACCAGAAGACTATATCAGGATAAATGGAAAAGGTTCTCCATCTGGTCCAAGGATAACATGCTGGATCTGTATTCAGCTCCAGTTACTGCAGTGTTTCAATACTTGGCTAAGTTTTTTGATAATGGAGCCTCTGCCGCTACAGTACGAGTACATCTTCCGGCAGTTTGCAATTTCCACAATGGTATAGATGGCACCCCTCTTATCTCTTTATGCCTTTCAAGGCCTTCCTCAAGGGGACCTCTCATATCAGGCCTCCTGTTAGACAGCCCGTGGAACCGTGGCACCTCACTCTAGTCCTTCAATTTTTGACGCAAAAACCTTTTGAACCTGTGTTAAAGTGTGACCTAAAGTTTTTGTCTTGGAAATCCTTATTCTTGGTAGCCATCACGTCTGCCAGAAGAGTCTTGGAGCTGCAGGCATTGTGTACCAAGAGGCATTTTCTGGTTTTTCATAAAGACAGAGTATCACTTCGGACAAATCCATCCATCCTTCCCAAAGTTGTTTCAGAATTCTCCATTAACCAGACCATTGATTTACCAGTGTTTTTTCTGAATTTTGCCAATAGAGGAGAGTACTGCCTTCACTCTTTAGACGTACGTAGACAGCTGAAATCTTACCTAGACAGGACCAAACCTAGCCATAAATCGGAACAGCTTTTCATCCCCTTTTCTGGACCCAAAATGGGAGAGGCTGTTTCCAAGGTTGCATTATCAAAATGGCTAAGGGGACTGCATATGTTTAATCTATTCCTTCAGTAACAAACCTATGCCAAAAGTTAAATCTCACTCCACTAGAGCTATGACAACATCTGTAGCTTTCCATTCCAGGACTTCCATGGATGACATCTGCGCAGCAGCTACTTGGGCTAAGCCTCATACCTTTATCAATCATTACAAATTGGACTTGGTCTCCAGAGGGAGAGCTGCCTTTGGCTCAATGGTACTCAGGAATGTTCTTCCATAAGGGCCGCCCATGGACCTCAAGGTAGCTTGGGATTCTGTCCTATCAGTGATGAATGGAAAGAAAATTAACAACATCAGATAAAGAAGTTATGTCTTACCATAATGTTCCATCTGTGTTGTTCATCTTTTTTCTTTCATCACTTCCCACCCTCCTTCCCCTCCAAAGGCTCCTGGGGGATGCTTTGGGTCTAAGTGTTGCCCTTAGGGCATTTGCGCATAAGTGGCCTCGGCTTTACTTCTCTTTCTCTAGCAAACTTGATCTGAGTTAACAGGGAGAATGGCATTCTGGGTAGAGACTTAGCTCTAGAGTTGTTTGGCTGGCACAAGCTTGGTAAAAAGGCCGACTCGGTTCTGAGGGCCTGGAACCAAACCCATCAGTGATGAATGAAAGAAGATGAGCAACACAGATGGAACTTTATGGTAAGACATAACTTCTTTTTTGTAGGAGCTAACAAATCACCTGCCATCCAACAGGTAGCTTCAGGAGTCCTCCAACAATCAGTACTGCTGCATCAACTGTAAAGAACATACTACAGTTGTGTCACACTTGCTGTAATTGTAGCTGTTTAGATAGATCAGTGTTACAGGACAACCCCCCCCACTGTCCAGCCCTTCTGTCTGTTGATCCTTTTCTCCCTTGCTGGGAGGAAGGGGGAGAGGAGATAACTGCAGATAGGTGCTTGTTTCACTATCATCCCCTGCCTTCCTCTTAATGTCTCTTGCTTACACTGTTAAACTCAGATAGCTGGGGAGATCATGCTGCCCTCAGGCATCAAGACTGCTTGTTCACTGCCTATAAAAAGCTGAAGATGTCAGCAATGGATGCACATGTCCAGACATTGGTCCTCAAGCATCCTTCAGCTAAGGATGATACAAAGATTAGGAAACAGAATCAAGCTGAGCAGGTGAAGGGTGGTTCAATAACAAATTCAAAAGCAGCAAATAAAATAAAGTGACAGCTAACACAGCAGTGTATAAAATGATTGTTTAATTTCACAAAGGTAAAAACAATAAAAATATATAACAGATGAGCACTTTCCCACCAAAGCTGCTTCATCAGATCTAAAAACAAATTAACAAACACTGCTTAAGTGCTCATTTACTGAGTGCAACACCATTACCTTTCAGTTTACCCCACTTCTGAGTCATAAATCCCTGCCATATATATCACCCCACCAATGAAGGAAAGCAGCTGCAAAGATCCAAAACCTGCTCAAAAAACAAGTCATCTAAGAAGTTTGACTTGGCCAGAGAACATTTGGGATCTATTCAGGATTCCTTTTAGTGCCAAGGGAAATGAAAGACCGTAGGCTCATTTTGGACCTAAACAATTTAAACGTTTTCATAAAACAGACCAAGTTCTGGTCGGTGATGGTGCAGTCCTTTCTGCATGTCCTGAGGAAGGATGATTGGATGCACTTAGCGGACCACAAAGATGCCTATTGTCACATAAAGATAGTGACATATTCCAGGAGGTTGCTGCACTTCAGACTCGAAGCCAGTCACTACCAATTTCAAGCTCTGCCCTATGGTCTCACCACAGCTTTTTGGGTGTTCACCAGATGCATAGCAGTGGTAGCAGTGTGGCTCAGGGTGCACAGATGCCATGTCTTTCCATTCTTGGACAACTGACTCCTCACAGTGACTTCAGTGGTGCCATTGATTTAGACAAGAAACGTCTTTTCCATCTTGCCTTGGGCATTACAGCCAGTTTCAATAAATCCAATCTGGATACTTTTCAGGCTCTTTGGTTTATTGGATATCATTTGGACACTAAAAGTCAGATTTCCATACTTCCTTCCTTGTGATTGCTATCCCTATGACTTCAAGCCAATCAAGTCTTGTTACTTCAGAAGGCACCAGCTTCCTCTGCTATTTGTTTTCTCTGTCTAATAGCCGCTGCAGTCTCTCTCTTGTCCCCTCTAGCTAGGGTTTTCATGACAGTCATTCAGTGAACGCCTTCAGTCCAGTGGTCTGTTACAGCTCACATATTGAATTTTTGTGTTAGTTTCACTGACACTGACTGACATCCCTTTTTTCTTAGCACACAGCTACAATAACTACACATGATTCCCACCGTTGGTGGGGGAGCATTAATAAGGGAAGATGGGCCAAGTTATCTGGTCCCAGTCAAAGGTCCATTTTCACATAAATGTTTGGAGATTAGAGCAGTCCTTGTAGCATTGCATGCCTTTCAGGACTGCCTTCTAAAAGGCGTGATCGCTGTCCAGAGTGACAACATGGCAGTGCTTTTTACATAAACAAATAAGGGGCAGTGCTTTTTACGTAACAAACAAGGGGGAATATGGTCCTGTCCCCTGTGTTTTGAGGCAATGCAGGTGTGGCAGTGGACAATGTCCTTGCAATACTTTCTGATAGCAATGCATGTCCCAGGGAAATACAACATTCTAGCAGACAGTTTGAGCTGGAGCATTCTAAGGCCTTTTGAGTGGTCCCTCAATCCTTTGATGGCTGCACATATTTTCAGCCAGTGGAACAAATCATGCTGTAATCTGTTTGTAACTCCCTTCAGCACCAAATACGGCAGCTTTTTTGCCTTGATCCTTCTCAAGGGACAGTCATTGAGGGATACTGTACTGCATGCTTGGCCCCCCGAGTCTCCTGTATTATATTTACCATCCAACACCCCTAATAACCAAGTTTCTGTAGAAAGCATTCCATTACACAACATCCATAATCCTTGTTGCCCCCTTCTAGCCCAGACAAGTTTGGTTCCCCTTCATGTGGCCTTACCTGTTGTACCTCCTTGGGTTCTGGATCCCATTCCAGATTTGATATCCCATCATTTGGTCCAGGTTTACCTGAATCTGAAATCCCTCATGATGACCAGTTGGTTCTTCCAATTCCATGGATGGCTAGAGATACCAAGCTTTCTAAAAGAGTTGTGCATACCCTTTCCCCTTTCCTCTTTTCAGAAGCCCTCTGCTAGAAAGGTTTAGGGTAGTAAGTGGGGATGATTTTCTATTTGGGCCATTTGTAAGGGCTTGGACCCTTTTTCTGCTCCTTTAGCCACAATATTAGATTTCCTAGCAGATCTTTTTTCAGTCTGGAGCTAGCTACTCTATTGTCAAGGATCAGTTGGCAGCCATTTTGAATTTCCATGTAGGTCAAGACCATCTGCCTCTCACTTCCTTAAGATTATTCAGAGCCTTTTTGAAGGGTACCTTTCTGCTCAGGCTTCCACTAAGGGATCCAGTTCCCAGGGCCGGTGCTAGTATTTTGGGGGCCCCCAGCAAGTTTCAGGTTGGGGGCCCTACCCTTGAGAATATAAAAAGTGTGACCATATTGCCATCACGCTTCCTTCCCTATCAAGCTCATGAAGCACCATTTAACAATCACTGTGTAGTATTATTACATTCAGACCATTAAAAAGATTTGAAATGTCAAGGTACACACTGGCTGGCATTTAGTACCAATGTTACATTATGACAAGCCCCTGTACCACGGTAAGGTACCCACTCACAATGGTACACACACACACTGACTGGGACTGCGCAGTGGTGCAGCAGTTAACTTTGTTGCCCCCCACCCCCAGCAAGAGGTTCTCTGGTTCGATTTTCAGCTGGGGTGCCTTCTGTGTGGAGTCTGTATGTCCTCCCTGTGTGTCTAGCTCCAGTTTTCTACCATCCAGGTCCTTCTTGTCCCACAGACCCCATTTCCATTCATCCTAAAGTTCCATGAGATAGACATCTGTTCCACATCATAAGGACTTCACAAATCTCATTCTCTCTCCGTCTCCCACTCTTCTTCTTTGACTGGCTTATGCTATTCCTTTCATGCTCCATTCTTGCATCCTTCACTTTCTTTTTTATTTTATTTTTTTTTCTGTTGATATATCCTTTTAACCCTTCTAGGCCTTTCAAGTTTTACCACTGACTTGCAGAGCAAATGCCAGAGAAGTGACAAGCTAAAAGATAGTCAAAAATAAGACAGACTATTATTGCTTAATTTATAATAACATTTCTTACTTGGGACTGAATAATAATTTATGTCCATAATTACATTCTGATTAAGCTGTTTCAGGAATCTTTCAGAAGCAATTAGTTCACCTTTTGTAATGTTCAGATATCAGAGCAGCTCAAAAATGCACAGGTTTTTCAAAAACAAATAATCACCTTGTTGTATACCAGTGAAACAAACTAAGAATGGTTGCTTTTCTACCTCATCTATCCACAACATTAAAATCTACGAGAGAGAGTCTTATAATACTATGCCTTATTCCAGACTGCTAACATAACTATAAAGTGGAAAAAAATGAATCAAATATTAACTAAAAAAACTTGCTTCTTGATTTCTACAGCCAATTAGGTCCCTTGCTTCACTGAAGCGGACCTGATTGAGAGCAGCTAACAAGTAAAGCAAGGGACCTGATTGGCTGCAGCCATCAAGGAAGCAAGTTCTTTCGGGGGGGGGGGGAGCGGAATCACGCGACGGCGCTGCAGAAATGACCGAGGCGCCAAGCAAGGAGTGGAAGTGATTTTGAAACCTGCGGCTGTTTCATATGGGGGCCCTCGTACGTGGGGAGATAATCGGGGGCTCCCCGCGGCCGCAGGTTTGGCGGGTGCCTAACGCCGGCTATGCCAGTTCCTCCTTGGTACTTCCCTGTTCTTCTCCAAGCATTGACCAGGGCTCCTTTTGAACTGGCTGCTACTGTAGATTTAAAGTTTTTCTCATGAAAATGCTCTTCTTAATAGCAGTTACTTCAGTTAAAAGAGTTTAAGAACTGCAAGATTTATCCTGCAACCCACCATACCTTATCTTTCACAGACATGGTTGAATTGCAGAAAAATCCTTCCTTCTTGCCTAAGGTGGCCTGTGAGTCTAACCTGAACCAATTAAGTCATTTGTCACTTCTTTTCAAATTTCAGTAACAAGGGTTTGTATAAGCTCCATTGTCTAGATTTCCGTCACCAGCTGATATTTTATTTGTAATGGATCAAACAATTCAGGAAATCAGACCAATTTTTTGTGTCCTTTTCTAGAACTAAATTTTGAAAAACTATTTTCAAGGTAACTATGTCTAGATGGCTTTCTGATTGCATATCTTTTGGTTACTCTTACCTAGCAAGCAAAATGCCCACTCTACTAGGCTACCTGGTGTAACACTCCTATCTTTATGGCCCATTATAAACTAAATATTTAGTTCAGCTCTAGGACATCTTTTGGTGCCACCGTTTTGCGGACTATTCTCTCCTGATGCCACCGAGTTTCTGGCTAGGAACTCTGCCCTACAGGTTGAGGTGGACTGAAAAGACAACATCGGATATGAAAGTTATGTACTTACATAATGCTAGATCCATGTTGTCTTCTTCCATACATCTCAATCCTCCCTCCCTCCAACCCCCTCCTAAATTATCGCCAATATTTATGGTGTTTGGTGGACTTTGCTATTTTCGTGGAGACCCTTTGGTCTAATCCTCAGTCCTTGTTCTGGACTATGTGCAGGTCAAGTCTGTTAGGGCAAATTGGTTTACTATCAAAAGAACGAAAATCACAACCACGAACGGCTATTTCCGCTACGCATATCCTCGACTCATAAATATTAAGTAGGTCATAAGGTTGACACAAGATCGACAATGTTCTTTCGATCTTAATGTTAACAACTCCCATTGCCAACCATGCTTTGAGTCCCTGCCTTGCTTACGTCCTTTTGAACGGACGTACACATGAACGTCGACATTCCGACTGTCGCTCTTACCATGTTCGGGGAGGAGGAGGCTGTCGTGCAACTGAATGTTGACATTTTGACTGTAAACGGGGCAAATTCAATCTGAGTAGATTTAGGTATGCAGAGTATTATGGGAGAGGAAGTGGGGCTTCAGAACTGATGATTTTGAAGTTCTGGCCAAGGATCTTATTGGATCTGATAATTCATCAGTTGAGGAGAAAGGAAGAAGATATTACAGATCTAGAGTTATGGTAAGTTCATAATATTCTTTTTTCAGACAAGTAGTCTTTTTCATCAGGAACCTTCGGGGCATTCCATCTACATAAAAGATATCTGGATAGGTACATGACAGAAGGGATGTGTCGTACTATAACTGTTGTAATTAGGGCTGCGTATAGAGAAATGATTACTTCTTTTGATCTGAATAAAATATCTTTAAAAATGATTTGAGCTAAAATAAGGAATGTGAAGTTGTTCAATCTCGCCTTCATTCTTACTGATGGGTTCGGAGCCAGTCATTGTCTCCGATTCTGCCAAATAGCAAAGCTCGAGGTCTCTAACAGCTCGAGGCCAAAGCCCTATCCCAGAATGCACTGCTACATCCCCCAGATCTAGTTTGCCGCTGCAACTGATCAGGTGTTCTTTACGGTTCTTGGCCATTTTTGGATAGATAAGTTGTGATTTCTATTGAATTGTCTTCATATTTTTTACAGTTGTTATATATTAGGTATTAGTAATATAGTGCTTTGCTTGTTGTCCATTTTGGACTTGTATCCTGTTGGATAGTTTCTTTTTTCACTGAGTGCTAGAATAGTTTTGGGTGTGGCCCTGTTATTCAAGTTGGCCGTTAGCCTTTTTTGCTAAGTATAGTAGCTCTATCCCAGCCTAATTAGGCTCGCTGCAGTTTTCTGCATTTTTTCTTTACTAGCCAATTAGGCTCTTGGCCGTTTTTGTTTCTCAGCCTGTTAGGGGTTTCTTACAGTTAGCCGGTTAGGCTTATATTAGTAGATTATTGCTGCCTTGTCATACCTTTAACCGGTTAGGCTTATTTTTCTTTAGATAAAGTTTAAACTGTGAGCTTTGGCCAACTAAGACCTGCATACAATCAACTGAACGCATAAGTGGAGTTAAGTAAATTTTTATCTGCACTTTTATCAAATAATACACGATTTAAAGTAATTTGTTTGTGTTGCATTGAGCAATATCTAGCTGGAAGTTGTGACTGTTTTTTCAGTAGGTCTTATACCAGTGGTATTTTCAGTTAAGGCTTGTTAAAAAACCTGCGTAGCCAGTGATAAGTGGGGGTAGTTTACCTCATTGTTATTCAGTTTCTGTCTTATACAAGTGGTACAGTGAATTATTTTCTGTTTAAACTGTGAGCTTTGGCCAACTAAGACCTGCATACAATCAAATGAACGCATAAGTGGAGTTAAGTAAATTTTTATCTGCACTTTTATCAAATAATACACGATTTAAAGTAATTTGTTTGTGTTGCATTGAGCAATATCTAGCTGGAAGTTGTGACTGTTTTTTCAGTAGGTTAGTATACAAGTGGTGTTTTCAGTTAAGGCTTGTTAAAAAACCTGCATAGCCAGTGATAAGTGGGGGTAGTTTACCTCATTGTTATTCAGTTTCTGTCTTATACAAGTGGTACAGTGAAATGTTAAGTTGTCATTCTTGTCTTCATTCTTCCTGGATGGGTTCGGAGCCGATCCTCGGCTCCGACTCAGCCTATACTATAGCTCGAGAGCTATTTTTACCGGCTCGAGGCAGCCCTATAACCCACAATACCATGCGCTAACTCCCCAGATCTCGTTTGCCGCTTTGCTGCGAGGTTGTCTTTTTTTACCGGCTCAGGTCAGTAAGAGATTTATTCTATTTAACTAAAATTTCAGGTAGTTTCTCCAGTTAGTTACCTTTGTTTAGGTCCCTACTAATTGTGCAACCTTTTTTGTAGCCCTTTTTCCCTTCTCTAGTTAATTTTTATCTTTGGGCCTATGGGCTTTACCTCAGTTTCCCCACCCCTTATAGTGTCTGTGTGTGTGTGTTTTAGTCAGTTCCCTTAACTTTCCTAATTTTAAGTTGAGTGTGTGTGTGGACTGACTTTGTTTACTGTGGTTAGGACTATGTCCAAAGACACTAAGGTCTCGGGATTCAAGAAATGTGACTCGTGCTGTCAGAAAATGTCTTTGACAGACGGTCACACTTCTTGTGTATATTGCTTGGGGCCTTTACACCTGCAGGACTCTTGTTCCGTCTGTCATGGGTTTAGTTCAAGAGTCCTGCAGGAGAGGCGTAATAAGCTCATCCTAAGGGGCTTGTTAAAGCCTGATGACTCCCCGTCAAAGTCTGGCTCGGGGAAGTCTTCAAAAACCGCCAAACCCTCGGCTCCAGCTTCTGAGTCGAGGGCTGGCGTTATCGAGATGGCTCCGACCTCGGTTCCATCCCGGATCCGAGGTGGGTAAAGTGGTATCCACTCCGAAACCAGCATCGGAGCCGACCCCAGTGCGCAAGCGCTCTAGATCCCCCTCGATAGACTCCATCCGATCGGCTCCGAGATCCCCTCTCCTATCGGAGCGGAGTCATAGGACTCACTCATCTAGGTCATCCAGGGTCTCCGATCACGACATCGAGAGGGTGGTCAGTAAACTCATAAAATCTCAGGCACTAGCCCAAATGCTCCAGAGCCCATCTCACCAGACTGTGGCTCCTTCGGTACCGCCATCGATTCCTCCTCCGACTCACCTCTCAAGTTCGGAGCCGGAGTTTGTCGGAACCGTAACCTTACCCACGTCGGAGCTGATACTCCCACCTTCGGCTCCGGTGTCGTTGGCTCCGACCTCTTCATTGGTTCCATCCGTGGAGAGGTCCGGGCGCCGGGACTCCATTGTTGGCTCCGAGGGGGCGAGTGGCATCGGACCCTTGTCCGACCCCGCTCTCCCTCTCGGAGCTTCGGCTCTGGTTAGTTCGGCCCCGACATCATTCTCGGAGCCTTCTCTGTCGGTGCCGGGGGCGGTTCCGGTCTCTTCGGAGCTGGGACTACCTTTGGTATCTGATAGGGGAGCCTTCGAGGTGATGAGGAGCGTGCTGGACCCAGTGTCCACTCCAAGGTTAAGTTCTGCAGCTCCCCCCTCTACAGTGCCTGTTACGGTCTCTGGCCACCCTCCTATATCTGACAGCAGAGATCCGAAGCGTAGGGTACCCACCTTGGGTGTCTCCTCCTCTTCCGAGGGCTCCCCTGAAGTTTCAGGGGAACCCCCTAGGAAAAGAAAGTGCAAGAGGAAGCACATAGACTCCCCCGAGTCTGTCACGTCAGACACCGACTTGGATGAGTCGGAGGGTTCCCCCAGATCCCCCTCTGAGGATGTCTCTTTTTCAGACATCCTAGAGATCCTAAAACAGAGGGGAAATTGGTCCACTCTCAAACCTTCCGAGGACGAGTCGGTTTACCTTGACGCTTTTGGATCTCACCCTTCCACCTCCTGGTTGTTTCCCCCTTTCGACCCACTAATGGAGGTAGTGGCTAGAAAGGCGTGGGCAGCTCCTGATTCAATGGAACCTACCCCTAGGAGGCCTTCTAAATTTATTTCTGCACCAGAGGACAAGTCCTTTCTCACCAAAGGCATTTCAGTTGATGCTATGGTGGTAGCAGCAGCCACTAAGAAGGAATTGGCTGATATTTCTGTACCTGTTCATCCTCCTAACAAAGAGTCCAGGACCATGGACAGGTACGGCAAGCAGACATTTGCGTCAGCGACCTTTACTATGCAATCGCTGAACTATTTATGTCATTTCACCCGCCTTCAGAGAGACCTGCTCAAAGAGCTGGGTGAAACGGTACAGGATCCTTCTGCTGCGGGGTATCAGGACAAGATAAACTCCCAGCTGGCCACCCTGAACTCCATTGTTAACTCCTCCATGCGGCTTATCTCTTACGCAGCCGATGGAGCGAGTAGGGCCGCTGGCACAGGTGTTGCGTTGAGACGTCACACTTGGATGCGACTCTGTAACTTTGCCGATCCCTTCAAGGCGTCCTTCACCAACACCCCCTTTGATGGTTCAGAATTGTTTGGACCTCAGGTGAAGAATACCCTCACCAGATGCGAGCAAGATGGTAAGACTCTCTCTGACGTGGGAGTCCATTTTTCCACACCTTCTAGACCTTATCCTAAGGGACAGAGAGGTGGAAAGATGTGGTTCCGCAAACCACAGGGAGTCGCGCCTGCCGCACGTGGTGAATTTCCCCCTAGAGGCAGATGGGGGAATAATAACAGACGCCACCCTAGAGGCAGAGGGGGTCCACAGAACCAGGGTTCCAGGGAATCTTTCCCTGACCAGCCCTTTCAGCATCCCTGAGAAGCTGCCCGACTGTCCGCCTTCAGAGGCAGTCGGGGGAAGATTATCTCTGTACCCGGAAGCCTGGCAATCCCTCTCCCAAGACACATGGGTACAGAAGATCATATCCGAGGGTTACAAAATTCCCTTCACTTCCCCTCCGGTACAACCGCCAAGACCCCTACCAGACATACCACCCGCACAAAGGGGTCAGGCTCATCTAGAAATAAAAAAGCTGTTAACAAAAAGAGTCATCCAGGCAGTCCCAGCAGATCAGCTAGGATCCGGAATCTACTCCAGATTCTTTTTGGTACCAAAAAAGACTGGAGACTGGAAACCCATTTTGGACCTCAGCAGATTGAACAACTCTGTACAAAAGACAAAATTTCAGATGGTAACACTGCAGTCCATTCTACCCTTTTTGGGCAGAGACAACTGGATGTGCTCCTTAGACCTCCAGGACGCGTACTATCATATAAAAATACACAGGCGCTCCAGGAGGTTTCTCCGCTTCTGGCTGGGAGCCAGTCATTATCAATTCAGAACCCTGCCCTTTGGTCTCACCACAGTCCCCCAGGTGTTCACCAAATGCTTGGCAGTGGTCATGGCTCACCTGAGACATAAAGGATTCCAGGTGTTTCCATATCTAGACGACTGGCTCATTTCCGCTACCACCAAGCAGCATCTTATAATGGCCAGGGATTACACTATTCAACTTTGCAACAGTCTAGGTATTTCTATAAATTTTGCAAAGTCCTCCTTGTCGCCTTGTCAATGTATAAACTTTATAGGCGCCATATTAAACACCAAAGAAATGTCTGCAACATTACCACCTCAGAGAGTGACAGACATAAGGCGGAATGTTCAGTCCCTGTTTCAGCCCAACAGAGTTCAAGTCAAGCTAGTATTGAAAGCGTTAGGCCTCATGGCAGCGGCGATTCTTCTACTCCCATTAGCACGCTTCCACATGAGGCTCCTTCAGTGGATGCTGTTTTCTCAGTGGTCCTTTCAACAGCTACCAATGACTCACAATATTTTGATAACCCCTTCTTGCAAGAATCATCTCTCCTGGTGGATGGTTTCCCCTCGGCTTTTTCAGGGCAGACCCTTTGTCCCCCCCCCTCCCCCAGTTTCCACGGTGACAACGGATGCCTCCCTAATCGGGTGGGGGGGGGGGCATTATCAGGGCAGGACGGTCCAGGGCACATGGCAACAATCAGAACGCCACTTGCACATAAATGTCCTGGAGATGAGGGCGGTGCTTTTGACGTTGCAAGCCCTTCAGAGCTCTCTTCCCACAGGGACTATAGCAATTCAAACGGACAATATGTCTGTAGTGTGGTACATAAACAAACAGGGCGGAACAAAGTCCTACCCCCTATGTCGAGAAGCACTCAGACTTTGGCAATGGGCGATTTCCTCTCAACGGTTTCTGATAGCAACGCACATCCTCGGGAAGTCCAACGTCATAGCGGACAGATTGAGCAGAACTATCCTCATGCCTCATGAGTGGTCTCTAAATCAAGCGGTAGCAGACAGAATATTTCAGAAGTGGGGCCAGCCTTGCTGCGATCTTTTCGCAACTCCTCAAAACAGCAAGTGCCTCAACTTCTTCACACTCTTTCCTCTACCAGGCCATCCCCCCAGAGACGCTCTTGTTCACGATTGGCCCCGGGGTCTTCTATATGCCTTTCCTCCCTTGCCATTGATCCCGCAATTAATTCAGAAAGCAACCGCATTGAGATCCAAAATGATCCTCATTGCTCCGTTTTGGCCTCGACAAGTATGGTTTCCGTTTCTGCACAGTTACCTACTGGAACAGCCTTGGCATCTGGAACCTCTTCCGGATCTGTTGACCCATCTCACGGGCAAGCTGCATCAGTCTCTTCATTCCCTCAACCTCACAGCTTGGTTGCTCCACTTCCAGCCTTAGCCAGGCTTCCCCTTATTTCTCCTCCTGTTTGTGATATAATTCTAGCTTCCCATAAGTCCAATACTAGGAAGACGTATGCGAGTAAATGGAAGCGTTTTTCGCATTGAGCACAAACTAAGTCCCTAGATCCTTTCCATGCACCCATTCATAAGGTTCTAGATTTTCTGGCGGAGCTTTTTCATTCAGGGTCATCGTCGGCTACTATCAGGGTACAATTAGCGGCCATTGCTAATTTTCACGTTGGGCTCTCAGAAACAAATATTATGTCCCACAAACTTTGTAAAGCCTTCCTCAAGGGCATCTTTTTGCTTAGACCTCCAGTTAAAGATCCACCTCCACAATGGGATTTGAATTTAGTTCTAACCTCATTGATTCTGCCTCCCTTTGAATCTGCAGCTTCTTGCTCCCTCAAGCTTCTTTCTTGGAAAACTCTGTTTTTAGTAGCCATAACATCTGCCAGAAGGATATCGGAACTTCAAGCTTTGTCGGTCCGTCCCCCTTATTTGGTCTTTCACAAAGACAGGGTAACTCTCAGAACAAACCCTTCCTTCCTACCGAAAGTGTCCTCGGAAACAAATCTAAACCACTTCATTGATTTGCCTGTCTTCTTCCTAGACTATGCCAACAGGGCTGAACAGAAATTACATTCATTAGATGTTCATCGCCAATTATGGTATTATCTAGACAGGACAAAACAACTCAGAAAGTCAGACCAGCTCTTTCTCTCTTATGCTGCAGGAAAGAAAGGGCTTCCGGTATCGAAGGTTACTCTTTCCAGATGGTTGACATCTATTATTACCTTTGTCTATGAGTTGAGACACAGGCAACTTCTCTCTAGGCCTAAGGCTCATTCAACCAGGGCACTATCAACATCAACGGCATTTCAAGCAAGGTTACCACTAGATGCCATATGTGCAGCAGCTACATGGGCTTCCAAACATACCTTTATTGCCCATTACAAACTTGATATAGCCTCCAGAAATAGAGCTGACTTTGGTTCCACCGTACTCAGGAGTCTGTTCCATTGAGCCACCCAGGACTAAGATGCTAGGGACGCTATCCCATCCAGCAAGAATGAAGGTGAGAATGACAACTTAACATTAAGAAGTTATGTTCTTACCATAACGTTCCATGTTAGTTGTCTTCTTCTCGCCTTCTTTCTTGCGTCCCTCCCTCCTGCCCCCTAGCCTGGATAGACTTCAGGTCTCTGAGTCCTTCCATTGCTGGAGATATAACATGTTACGGTTTCCCAGTATCCTTAATGTTACTAGCAGGGAGCCCGTACTTGCAAATGAGGATTATGATATTATGATATTATATTTATACTATGTCTTAGCTTCCAAACGAGATCTGGGGAGTTAGCGCATGGTATTGTGGGTTATAGGGCTGCCTCGAGCCGGTAAAAATAGCTCTCGAGCTATACTATAGGCCGAGTCGGAGCCGAGGATCGGCTCCGAACCCATCCAGCAAGAAAGAAGGCGAGAAGAAGACAACTAACATGGAACGTTATGGTAAGAACATAACTTATTATTATTTTCTGTTTAAACTGTGAGCTTTGGCCAACTAAGACCTGCATACAATCAACTGAACACATAAGTGGAGTTAAGTAAATTTTTATCTGCACTTTTATCAAATAATACATGATTTAAAGTAATTTGTTTGTGTTGCATTGAGCAATATCTAGCTGGAAGTTGTGACTGTTCAGTAGGTCTTATACAAGTGGTATTTTCAGTTAAGGCTTGTTAAAAAACCTGCATAGCCAGTGATAAGTGGGGGTAGTTTACCTCATTGTTATTCAGTTTTTGTCTTATACAAGTGGTACAGTGAATTATTTTCTGTTTAAACTGTGAGCTTTGGCCAACTAAGACTTGCATACAATCAACTGAACGCATAAGTGGAGTTAAGTAAATTTTTATCTGCACTTTTATCAAATAATACATGATTTAAAGTAATTTGTTTGTGTTGCATTGAGCAATATCTAGCTCAGGGGTGTCCAACCTTTTCAGTTGCAAGGGCCGCATTGAGTCAACAGAAATGGTTGGGTGCCGCAAACAGCAAGTGAGGACCAAAAAGGTCTCTCACATAAACTGAAGAGCAAAAAAAAAAAAAAGCTCTCACATTACTGAAGAGCAAAAAAAAACCCCAGGTATCCAGGTATATACGGACTAATCAAATGAAAAAAGCTAATATCATGGATGAGAATCGCCTGACTACTGCTCTGCACACTACTACTCGGTCAGTGCATTTTTGTGTGTTAGAGTTTTACTATAGTAATAAAACTGCCTTTTAGCCACTTTTAATACTTACAATGTATGTTTCACATACAGCTATCCACCCTTCAGCACAGTACCCTTTCTAGTGAATACATAATGTAAAGGACTCTACTGTCAGGTGGCAAAGTTATTATAAATCAAAAGACAAAAGTCTCAAATGAGACAGTATTCTCATTCACTTATTCTGCATTCCTCCATGTTTGTCAACAGCGCAGCCCCAAACATACTATTGTACCAGTCGAGCCTCAGTTATGGATAAATACTTAGTTTATTTAGTTAGTTTATACTTGTTACGGAGAACATTTCACACCACCTCACTGTAATGTCATCTCTGATCAGGTCAAACCATAAAGCCGTTGCCTTTGAAATAAAAAATAAAACCCAGGATCCTAGCTAACTCCAAAACCTTTAAGAAGAATTCTAAGGTGAATTTCCTACTATTAAGTGATGCCAGCAAAACTCCAAGTCTCCAAACCACGAGAACCCCACTGCCTATGTAGAATTATTCACAAAACCCAAAATAATCTTATAAATAGCCATACAGAAACAGCTGTACCTACCCAAAAGAGGCACGGGACAATCTCAGAAATATAAGCCACCTTGGTGGAATCCTAACATCAATAAGTTGCCCAACAGAAGAAAGATAATTGTGGTAAAAATTAGGATGTGCTTTGACCAGCAAGAATAAATGTCCTTCATCAATCTAGTACAGGCAATTCACTGAATAGGTTTACTCAAATGTGTTGCACATTACATTAACTATTGGTGGAGTACTAGGAGCGGTCTGCTATATTTCTGCAGTTCACCTAAAAATCCACATCATAACCGTTGATTTTTTATGTAATATAAAATCTCCACAGCTGGAGAAAAAAAAAAGTAAAGAAGTCAAGCAGAGAGGTCACTACCCAACACACAAAAACAGAATTATAACTTAATATTTTATTTAAGACAGCTAACAATACAGCAGTGCAGCAGCCACAGTCCCCAGTGTTTATGAAGAGAGCAGTGTCCAAACTGGATAATGAAGTGCAAGTTACTGTTCCTGAATAAGGACAAAATTATGTCAATATTATGCAAAAAGCAGCTATAGAAGTCATGGACTGTACTTTAATGTCAGTAAATCTCAAGTTACATTCCTACACACTGGTGAACAATTTTCATGAAAAGAATTCTTATCATCCCTAATTCACAAAGAAAGCCACACTTTTATGTCAAAATGCAAATTCTCTAGTCTAGAACCAGC
Organism: Protopterus annectens; assembly: GCF_019279795.1. Lineage (NCBI taxonomy): Eukaryota > Metazoa > Chordata > Ceratodontiformes > Protopteridae > Protopterus > Protopterus annectens. Next base: position 1,582,475,451 of record NC_056729.1, read on the forward strand.
CAATTAAAGTCACTTAAGTGACAGCTGTGCAGGACCAGATGCACACTGAAGCTTCAGAAACACAAATGTGTTAACTTCTTATTAACCTACAGAAGTCTATACATACAAGAATAACAAGAATGAAGTATTTTATTCTATCTTAAACATAAGCTCAACATCAACTGGGAATTAAGGAAGCATGCCTTGTAATGCTCTTTGCACTGACCCAATACTCTGACCCTGCAATACTATCATACAAGGAAAATTTGCACAGTTAAAACAATGCGTACAGCCATGAGCCATCTTTCAAAAAATCATGATCCTGCTGATCTCCGCATAGTAGGATGAACAAGAATCCTGCGGTGAAGAAACTGGCTACTTTAGGTTACTTTCCTTAGTCATGCGGCCAGAGATGAGCGGTCAACACAGTCAGAGAGACAGTTTACTCCAGACAGGCTACTCACCCCTCTGCAGACGTTTCTCTTCATTTGCTGCTGCCACGACCCCCGGCGCAGACGGAGTGAAGTAGCGGCACCCAGCAGTTTCTTGATTCGAGTTGTCAGAGTAGGATTGTTAACTGAGCTAGTCGTGTTCCCCTGACCCGGCACCCTTACTGCTACCCCGTCTGCCATAAGCGATCTGTATGAAAAATATTGCTGCCCGTGTCGTGTCAGCAAAACAAACAGCAACAACCATGAAATTTTGAATACAGTTAATCCACACAGCCCTTTCTTTCCCAGGTTAGGGTACAATGGTTTAGAATAGATAAAGTTTATGCCAATGGACCTCTTTAAACAAACAATATATAGCTTCAAAACTACTGTGCTGAAATAATGCTTGTTAAAGTTTTCTCTCAATAAATCACATAATTTTCTTTGGGGTATAGTGAAGGCACCAATAGCCAAAATAAAGAAACACTGAGGCATCAGACATGACAAGACCTAAAATTACATGATAATCCACTCCCTAACCATGCATACACACTGTTCACAACCCCTTCCTCGCCACGGTGTATAATCAATTATTTCACCAAGAAATACCTGCTTTTTTATGATACTTTAGTTTAGAATAGATAGCTTAACTTGCCTGTTACTGCAAGAGATGTAGTCAGTGTAAATAAATAAATCCTCCACACTCTCAGTTCTTTGCCGCGATCTTAATCCTTCCTTCAACTGTTCTCCAAATGTAAAAAGCGACAGAATGGTACTTTGGCATGCGCACACCAGCTGAAAGACGCTGGCATAAAAAAAAACGTGAAAAAAGTAATGTGGTGCATGCGCAGAACACCTGAAGGACGCGGACGTGAAAACACACAGAAAAAAAATAAAATTTCAATTTAAGGGTCGCGGGCCGCATGGAAGAGCTCTGAGGGCCGCATGCGGCCCGCGGGCCGCGGGTTGGACACTCCTGATCTAGCTGGAAGTTGTGACTGTTTGTTCAGTAGGTCCCCACCCACCCTCCCTATTTGCACTTGGATACTCATCCGGGGCCCATCTCATTTGCTCACTCAAAAAAAAAATATATATCTGCTTTTACTGTATTTGTGTTTCTTCCTACTTTATTTTGCTTTTGCGTCATCTTAAAAGTACTCGGTTGTATTTATTACTGCTTGGTGTAACTCATTCTAAGCCTTTTAGTTTAAGCACTTGGGCTTCAGACCAGTTGTTTTACATTAAGAAGGTTTGTGGTCTGCACTGTAGTGGCAGGACAGGTAGCTTACATCCTTCTAAGTTGGGAACTGCTGATTGAGGGCTCAGTGTCTGTTATTCTAAAAGTGTATTAATTCTGGTTTAAGCACTTGGGCTTCAGGCCAGTTATTTTACATTAAGAGGGTTCATGGTCTGCACTCTTGTGGGAGGAGAGGCTGGACTCTGCCCTTCTGAGCTGGAAATTTCTGGTTAAAGGCTTATAGTGCCTGCATATTTGAACTGCTTCTTACTGAAATTGGTACACCTTGTTTGCTGTAGCATAGACTAGATCCAGGCCTGCTGAATCTAGCTTTGTTTGTATAATTTGAGCACTAATCCAGGCATTCTTTAAAGTATTCAATTGTATTTATTACTGCTTGGTAGTAACTTGATTAAAGTGTAGCTATCATTCTAAGTCTTTTGGATTAAGCACTTGGGCTTCAGACCAGTTGTTTTACATTAGGAAGGTTTGTGGCCTGCACTGTGGTGGCAGGACAGGTAGCTTACATCCTTCTAAGTTGGGAACTGCTGATTGAGGGCTCAGTGTCTGTTATTCTAAAAGTGTATTAGTTCTGGTTTAAGCACTTGGGCTTCAGGCCAGTTATTTTACATTAAGAAGGTTCGTGGTCTGCACTCTTGTGGGAGGAGAGGCTGGACTCTGCCCTTCTGAGCTGGGAATTTCTGATTAAAGGCTTATAGTGCCTGCATATTTGAACTGTTTCTTACTGAAATTGGTACACCTTGTTTGCTGTAGCATAGACTAGATCCAGGCTGCTGAATCTAGCTGTGTTTGTATGCTTGTTGTTTGTTTGCTTGATATTTCCCTGAAACGCTAATTCCACCTAAAACGTGGCTTTTCAGCACTTCTGTGGATCCCAAGTGATATATGCATTGCTTACTGTACTTATTTCCTTGTTTCACTTGAATGAAAGTTACTGTTTGTCGTTTTTGCATTTAAGTTACCTGTAGCACATTGCATTTAAGTTACCTGGCACTTGCTCACTAAAGCAATTATATAAGTCAGCACTAAAAAATTAAAAGCACTACACCCTCACAAACTCCCCTTGAGTACCTTGTTCCCCATTGGCCCTTTTTTCAATTATAAAGGAATTCCCAATACTATTCTAGCATGTCCAAAGGTCAGTTGTCAATCTCCTCTCCGGTCCAGCTGGTGAATCTGGGAATCTTGAGGCAATGTTACAGCTGCCTCATGTACACAGACAACCCTCTCCTCCTCCCAACAAATTCCAACACATGTGAGAGATGCAACCATATAGCCAAACAGGAGGCTAAGCTCTCTCAACTCAGTACTGGCATAACCAGTCAGGAGGAAAAGGAAACCACACTCACTACAATTCCAGTCTCACATAGACCTACCACAACAGCAAACCAAACACATAAACACACAAAAACATACTCGGAGGCTCTAAATAAAAATCTGCCTAAGCAGCAGAGACCTCCAAAGCAGACACCCAAGCAACCGCTACCCCAAAACAAAACACATGCAACACATAGCTCACAAAGCCAGTGTGCCGAACAGTCACAGCCCTTAAGGCTAAACAACACACCTGATACACTTGTAATAGGTGACTCTATCGTCAGGCACACTGACGTCCCGCTCACCAGGCTGAACAAGGAAAAGGTCACGGTGAGCTGCCTGTCTGGCGCTAGGATCCGCCACATAACACAAGCACTCAGGTCACTCCAAGGCAAGTACAAATATGACTCAGTCATTGTCCATGCTGGTGTGAATGACCTGAGACATACCTCCCTGAACTACATGAAAAGAGACATAGAGGAGCTCTCTGAGCATGTAGCCCAGGCCGGTATGACCCTGACCTTGAGTAGCATCTTACCCTCACCAAGAATGATGCCACAATATGAAGACAAGATGATCAATTTCAACAATTGGCTTAAGTATTGGTGTCATTCAAAGGGGATCCAATGCCTGTCAGCCTGGGATGACATGCTCGACAAGCCACGATGCTTCGCTAGGGACAGCTTGCACCTATCACCCCTGGGCTTTCGGATATTGGCAAAGGCTCTTGCTACCCCCATAGTGCCTTTTTTAGGCAAGGCTCAAAAGACAAACCCACCTCGATAGGTATCACAAGGGATAAGAAACTAAGAGTAGTGCTACTCAACGCCAGAAGTCTAAACCTCAAGATGCACGCACTCGAAACTCTCCTTAGCATGGAGAACATCGATATCTGTGCAGTAACAGAAACCTGGTTCAAGGCTCTTGAGAGCACCCCAGCACTACCAGGTTATACCTCATACCATGCTTTTCGACCCCAAAACTTGGACCGAACCACAAAAGGAGGGGGAGTATCAATATTCGTCAAAGATACCCACACCTCCAGGTTGGTGGCACAGCACGAAGCATCGGAGACTATCCATGTGCAACTAACAGTGGGTAAAACTGCCTTCCAGTTTATAGCCTGCTACAGACCACCCTCCCAAACACAGGAACTCCACTCAGCCTTCCTGAGAACACTGGAAAATATGAAGGTCTCTCCAAACACCATTATATTGGGCGACTTCAACTACCCAAACATAGACTGGGAGCATTACTCTAGCTCCAACACCCTAGCCCAAAGGTTCCTAGAATTTATAAACTCAAATGCTATGGAACAACTTGTTACCACTCCCACAAGAGGGGAAAACATACTGGACCTGATCATCACCAACATGGGGACTCTATGCTCCAGACCAGAAGTGTATCCCTCACTGGTAAGATCAGACCATAAACTAATCTCACTGGATATTCACATCCCGACCCCACCCCTTGCCCAGAAAACCACAGTGAAAAACTTCTCTAAAGCAAATTTCACACTCCTCAAAACCAAGGTGGAATCCTTCAAAGCCCCCGGGCCTGTGGAAAATACGGCCCAGACCACAGAATCCTTTATAAACGCATTCTATGAACACCTTCAGGAATTCATGGATCATGCAGTCCCAAATAAAACCAAGACCCAATCCTCCAAAGGCAGACGTCCTGTCTGGCAGACCCCAGCCATAAACAAACTATACAATAGAAGGAGGAAGCTACTACATGATAGAGCAAAATCCCAAAAAGGGAAGGCATCTCTGATCAGTATTAGCAAAAAACTACGGGCACTCATAAAATCGTTTAAGGCCAGCTTCGAGAGAAAAATTGCACAGGACACTAAGGATAATCACAAGGCTTTCTTTAGTTATGTTAGGAACCTGGGTGGGAATGCTCAGAATTAGTCCAAAATGACAAAAAATACATCGAACCCACAGACATTGCCAACATCCTAGCTGACAGGTTCAGCACAAACTTCTCCCCCCCCCTCCCCACCAAAAGGGCAAATATCTATCCCAGCAGAGTGCTGCCCCCCTGACATCTCAGATGCTCAGGTAAGAGCCGCCCTCTCCAAAGCAAAAAACACCGCATCAATGGGACCAGACGGTGTCCCGGGCTGCGTCCTACATGAACTCCAAGAAGAGCTAAACCCAAACATAAAACTACTGTTCAACCTCAGCCTTACTACAGGATATGTACCCAAAGAGTGGCGTACAGCAATGGTGGTCCCTCTCCACAAAGGTGGTGCCTCAACGGATCCTGGAAACTATCGCCCCATAAGCCTGACTAGCTTAGTCTGCAAAGCTATGGAAAGGATCATCATGGACCTTATAAATAAAGATATTGGGGACCTACAGACACTGGATCCTACCCAGTTCGGCTTTGTTAAGGGCAGATCCTGCCTCTTAAACCGATTTCTTTGAAACAGTCACCAAGGCCATTGACGAGGGGAAGGTGGTCCACACAGCCTACCTGGACCTCACAAAAGCCTTTGATACAATACCCCACTCGGGCATTATAGATAAGCTCACCAGCTTAAATATAAACCCCTATGTCACTAGATGGGTTGCAAACTGGCTCAAGGACAGAACCCACATGGTTAGAATTGCTGGAGCCATGTCAGACTCCAAACCAGTTACAAGTGGCGTCCCACAAGGCACAGTCCTGGGACCTCTCTTGTTTGGTATATATTTCTCAGAGGTACAGGCCAACACGGAAGGACTGTGGCTGACCTAGTTCGCAGATGACTGCAAACTGGGCGCCATAATCGACTCTCCAGCCGACACAAGCATCCTCCAAAAGGGCCTCATAGAAACAGACAACTGGTGCCAGAGCCATGGCCTCAAGCTAAACGCCAAAAAGTGTATAGTCATCCCCTTTGGCAAAAACAAAGTGCCCACAAATTACCACATAGGTGGTAATCCATTAAGTACGGAAGAAGTAATTTGGGACCTGGGGACCCAAGTTGATAGCAATCTCTCATTTGACAACCACGTGGCCAAAGTGGTTAGAAAAACATTTTATATAGCCCACCTAATCATGAAGGGATTCACATCTAGATCAGGGGAGGTCATCGTGCCTCTTTACTCATCCCTCATCAGGCCCATAATTGAGTACAATGCCCCTTTTGGGATGTACCTTACCAGACACCTGCAGTAACTGGAAATACCCCAAAAGTACCTCACCAAGAGGATCAAAGGGCTCAAACAGATGCCATATGCTGCCCGGTTAAAGAAACTCCAGCTCTACTCAGTGGCATACCGCCTGCTCAGAGGCAATCTGTGCCTGATGTATAAAGCCATGTCCAGCCCGGAATTAATGGACATGCTGCACCTCAGAAAATCCAAATCCCATCGAGCTACGCGCTCGAGAGACTTGAACCTCAGCACTGAAATAAATAGGACATGCTGGAGGGACAGATTCATAACCCAGAGGCTCCCTTCACTCTGGAATAAAATCCCAGTCCAGGTTAGGCAGAGTCCCTCATTGACTCTCTTCAAGAGGAATCTTGATGAGTGGATGGGGGATCGTAGGTTTACCCCCGGGTATCACTTCTGTGTCACTGTTAGACAGAGGCACAGTATACTAAACTCGAAAAAGGGCATAGCAAAATTAATTTAAAATGGGTGGCGAAAGCCAAACACACTCTGGCTAGGCTTTATAAATGCCCTAGGGCAGATAGCCTAGTATGAACCTATGAACCTATATAGTTCTTAATTTTGGCTACAATGTAAGAGAAAGCTAAATTGGGATTTAAAAGGTGTCCCAAATGTAGTCAAAAAATGTCAGTCACGGATGGTCATTCCACATGTGTGTACTGTTTGGGTGAGGTACACTTACAGGAGGTTTGCTCCATTTGTCATGGCTTCAGCTCCAGGGTATTAGCTGAAAGGAAGCATAAGCTGGTAGAAAGGGGTTTAATTAAGTCAGCCTTCCAAACGGATTTGGATTCTGCTTCCAGTCAACCAAAACCCTCTTCTCCAGCCTCGTCATCTGGTTCGGCTCCGAAGGGCTTTTTGGCTCCAAAGACATCTAAAAAGGCTACGGTTTCGGCTCCAGTGCCATTGGAACCGGCCGTTCAGGTTGCTGTTAGGAGCCAGTCCCGTTTTGGAACTGGTATCGCCCACCTTGATGTCCCTGATTCTGGGGTCACCTGCTCCGTCTGTGATCTCCTTTTGGGCTTCCAGACTCTCCGATTCAGATGTGGACCGAGTTGTGCGGAGACTTGTACAGGATCCAGCATTTGCATAAATTCTGTCGCTTTCGACTCTAGCATCTTCAGAACCGACAAAGTCCTCTCCTGTTGTTGTTGCTCGTCCTCCGACTCGAACCGAGACATCGGAGCCGGAAGAGGCCAGTCAGTTGTTGGTGGAGCCGTCGGTGCCGACACTCACCTCTGAACTGTTGGTACTGACCACCCTGATATCCTCTGCTCTGGCGGTGGAATCTGGGAGCCGACACTCTCCTGTCAGTTCCAGGGGGAGTCAAACCGATACATTGGTTCCGACTCTCCCTCTTGGGGCTTTGGCACGGATGAGTTCGGCTCCTATGTCGGGCTCGGAGCTGGCGGTTCTGGTGCGGGAGGAGTCCTCGGTGTCTTTGGACCCAGGTGCTTCCTCGCATCGGTCGCATCGGAGCCATGGGGCCTTCGATGCCATGAGGAGGGCTTTGTCTCCTCGGACTTCCACAACCTCTGATATGGCCACCTCCTCCCAAAAGGCACCTGCTTCTTTTCCGCTTCCACAGGTTCACTGTAAGCGCAGGGACCCAGAGGCTCAGGATGCCCCTTTGGGGGAACCCTGCTCTTCCGAGACCTCCTCAGAGATTCCCACTGAAGAGGTCCCTCGGAAGAGATTATGTAAGAAGAGGTATCTGGATTCCCCTCAGGAATCCATCACGTCAGACACCAATTTGGAGGAATCGGAAGGGTCCCCAAGGTCCCCCTCTTAGGATATTTCCTTCAGGGATATCCTTGAGATCCTTAAGCAGAGGGGGGGACTGGCAGATCCAAAACCCTACCGAGAACGAATCAATGCTCCTGAAGGCTTTCAGGTCTTGGCCCTCCACCTCTTGGGTGTCTCCACCCTTGGCTGAGTTCATGGATCTTTTATCTCGAAGGGCGTGGGAGTCACCAGATCTTATGGAGCCTGTTCCTAGGAGGCCAAACAAGTACATTTCAGCACCCCATGATAAGGCTTTTTTGTCTTAACCCATACCTGTTGATGCCATGGTGATGGCGGCAGCCACTAAAAAAGAGATGTTGGAGACTTCTACGTCTGTCCATCCTCCTAATAGAGAGTCTAGGATGATGGACAGATTCGGGAAGTGCATCTTCAGTTCTACGACCTTTGTAATTTGGTCATTGAACTACCTGACCCACTTCACATGTCTACAGAGAGATCTCCTCAAGGAGCTTGGAGATACTCTCCAGGGTGCAGTAGCCGACTCTGTGGTGGACAAGGTGACGTCTCAGCTTGCTACCCCCAATTCCATCATAAACTCGTCCATGTGCCTCATATCTTACGCAGCTGATGGAATGAGTAGGGCTGCGGCTACAGGAATTGCTTTGTGGACACATTCCTGGATGCGCTTATGTTCTTTTGCAGAACCTTTTAAGTCGTTGTTTGTGAATGCCCCTTTTGATGGTTCCTCCTTATTTGGACCAAAAGTCAAAGAGACCCTCACCAGATGTGAGCAAGATGGTAAGACTCTATCTGCCATTGGAGTCCGTTTTTCTACCCCTAGTAGACCTTATCCCATAGTCTTTCCGAACTCACAAGGTGAAGTCTCCTCCAGGGGCAGAGGAGGAGGCAATGGTGGAAGACTATGCCCACGTGGCAGAGGGGGTCAGCAGAACCAGGGTGACAGGGATCAGTTCCTTGGGAAACCGTATCAGCGCTCCTGAAAGGAGGCCCGACTGTCCTGCTCTGCATGCAGTCGGGGGACATTTGTCTTTGTGCCTGGGCACCTGGCTAAATATCTCAGAAGACCGATGGGTACAAAACGTTATATCCAGAGGATATTCCATCCCCTTTCACTCTCACCCCAGACCAACAAAAGGATTCCCAGATGTTCCACCCAGTCTAAGGGATGTAGCATCCGTAGAGGTCCAGAAACTATTGCAAAAAATAGTCATCCAGCCAGTCCCAGCAAACCAGCAAGGATCCAGAACTTACTCAAGGTTCTTTTTTTTACCAAAGAAGACAGGGGACTGGAGAACTATTCTGGACCTCAGCAGACTCAACAAATATGTGGTGAAGACGAAGTTCTGGATGATCACGCTTCAGTCCATTCTCCCATTTCTAGGTAAGGTCGATTGGATGTGCTCTATAGATCTCCAGGATGCATACTACCATATCAAAATGGCAAGGCCATCCAGGGATCATCTGCACTTCCAGCTGGGAGCCATTCATTTCCAATTTCGGGCCCTGCCCTTTGGTCTCACTATAGCCTCCAGAGTGTTCACCAAATGCATGGCAGTGGTCATGGCTCACTTGAGACATTCAGGAATCCAGGTGTTTCCTTACTTAGACGACTGGCTCCTTACCGCCCCCACCAGGCATCAGCTTATTCGAGCAAGGGACACTACCATAGATCTATGTTCACAGCTGGGCATTATGATAAATTTAGAAAAGTCTGCCTTATTGCCATCACAGCGTACAGTCTTTATAGGAGCAGACTTAGACACGGTCAGCATGTCCCTGAAGCTCCCTCCCGAAAGAGTGATTATCCTCCAACAACAAATTGTGGCTCTCCTGTCGAAACGAAAAGTACCAGCATCACAGATTCTCAAACTGCCTGGCACTATGGCAGCAGCGATTATTGCAATACCCCTTGCGAGATCTCGCATGCGCATTCTTCAGTGGCTGCTATTCAAGCAATGGACATTTTAGGAATTACCCTTGAATCATCTGGTTTTGATTTCCGACTCTTGCAAGAATGACCTTCACTGGTGGCTAACGTCAGAGACGGTGACTATGGGACGCCCATTTGTTCTCCCCTCTCCAGTAGCAACAGTAACCACTGATGCCTCCCTGATCCAGTGGGGGGGGGCATTATCAGGGACAGACAGCCCAAGGTACTTGGCAGGCTCACGAGGCCCACTTGCACATAAACGTTCTGGAGATGAGAGAGGTCCTTCTAGAGTTGCATGCCTTTCAAGACTCTCTTCCCCTTGACATGATTGCAATCTAGTCAGACAACATGTCAGTAGTGTGGTACATAAACAAACAAGGAGGAACCAAATCCTACCCCCTGTGTCGAGAGGCTCTGAGATTATGGAATTGGGCAGAGTCCACCCAGTGTCTTCTGATTGCAACGCACATCCCGGGGAGATCCAAAGTCATAGCGGACAGACTCAGCAGAGCTATTCTGCTATCTCACGAGTGGTCTCTCAAGAACAAAATAGCAGAAATGATTTTCTGCAGATGGGGCCAGCCTTGCTGCGACCTTTTTGCCACCTCCACAAACACCAAGTGCAGCAACTACTTTGTCCTGATCCCTCAACAGGGACAATCCCCGAGGGACGCACTTGTCCTCGATTGGCCTCCGGGACTTCTTTATGCTTTTTCCCCCCCCTTTCCACTGATTCCTAAAGTATTGCAGAAAGCCATTTTTTTATGCAGGACACTTATGTTAATTGCCCCATATTGGCCTCGTCAAATTTGGTTCCCCCTTTCAGAAGCCTCATCTACTAGAAGAACCTTGGATCCTAGACCCAATGCCGGATCTGTTGACCCACTCATCAGGAGCTCTTCATCCCTCTCTTCAGTCCATCAAACTGACAGCATGGCGGCTCCAATTCCCAGAATAGCCAGGTTCCAGAATTTACCAGAAGAAGCGGGACATATACTATTGTCGTCTCACAAATCTTCGACTAGGAAACTTTACCTCAGTAAGTGGAAAAGGTTTTCCATCTGGGCACAACAGAATAACATTGACCCTTTCCTGGCGTCTATATCAGATATACTGGAATTCCTAACGGAACTGCTTAATGAAGGAGCTGCAGCAACACCCATTCGAGTCCAACTCGCTGCGATTAATCATTTTCATTTAGGTGCATCCGAAAATGGTATCATGTCTCATAAGCTGGCTAAGGCTTTTTTGAAAGGTGCGATGCACTTAAGATCTCCTACTACTCCCTGGAACTTAAATCTAATCCTGTCTAAAATTATTCTTCTGCCCTTTGAACCTGCCTCTTCTTGTGAGCTGAAGTATCTTTCTGGGAAGAATATATTCTTGGTGACCATCACATCAGCGCGCAGAATTTCGGATTTGCAAGCCCTTTCCATTAAGCCACCGTACCAAATATTTCATAAAGATAGGGTTTCTTTCAGGACGAATCCATCGTTCCTACCCAAGGTATGTTCAGAATTCACACTGAATCAGACAATTGAGTTACCCGTTTTCTTTCCTAATCATTCAAACCAGTTGGAGTATGTGCTTCACAAACTTGATGTGCATCGACAACTTCGCTTTTATTGGGACAGAACAAAAGATCTCAGAAAGGCTGATCAGCTATTTGTCTCCTTTTCAGATTCTAAAAAAGGCGCACCTGTCTCCAAACCTACCTTATTGAAATGGCTCTCTGATTGTATTTCCTTTATCTACAGTGAAGCGGGTATTGCATTACATAACAAGGTCAAGGCTCATTCAACAAGGGCAGTTTCTACTTCTGCAGCCTTCTTGACCAGGTTACCTATAGATTCTATTTGTGCAGCTGCAACCTGGTCAAATCCACATACCTTTATATCTCATTACAAAGTGGACAAGGCCTCTAGGGACAGAACTTCATTTGGCTCTGCTGTCCTGAAACAGGTACTACCGTGAGCCACCCAAGATTGTGGTGCAGGGGATGCTACCCATCAGTAAGAATGAAGGCGAGAATGAACAACTTCATATTAAGAAGTTATGTACTTACCATAACGTTCCATGTGAGTTGTTGTTCTCGCCTTCATTATTACAACCCTCCCTCCTACCCCCTTCCTATGTCTGGAAGCATGAGAGGTACCACTCTGGTTTTGGTTTTCCTAAAGAGTTTCCTTTCACCCTGGAATTTATGATTTCCTTGAAATCTGGGATAGGTTTCTACACTAGTTGGCAGCAAACAAGATCTGGGGAATGTAGTGGTGCATTGTGGGATAGGGCTTTGGCCTCGAGCTGTTAGAAACCTCGAGCTTTGCTATTTGGCCGAATCAGAGCCGATGATTGACTCCGAACCCATCAGTAATAATGAAGGCGAGAAGAACAACTCACATGGAATGTTATGGTAAGTACATAACTTCTTATTTCCTGACTACTGTTGCTACATAGTAGTCAAAAAAGGGGTAGCTGTTAACCCAGGTGTCAAGGTTCCTGACTACAGTGTGTGTGTCTGGAATATAGTGCTGGCTATACTAAGTTGTAGGCTGTATTTATTTTAAGACCTTTTTCTGCAAACCATTTGTTTATAAGGATTAAATCTTGCTGAACTGATTTTACATCTGGGAGGATGTGAAAGCACCCAACTTAGACTTCAAGAAATTTGGTTAGCCATACAGCTGGATTTATGGCCTGGATACATATTGGCCAAAAAGGATGGTTCCCAGCACAGATCCTGGGGTACTCTGTTAGTTATTTTCTTAATTTCTGAAGTAGCATTTGTCACTTTAATTATCTGGGTTCTGTCAGCCAGTTTGCAGTCCATCTAAGAAGGTAAAGGTCTACAATGAGGTATTTTAACCAGATTGGTATATAATGTCAAAGGTCTTGGCCATATCCTGATATCTTGTATGTTCTAAATGCTCCTGCCTCTATGTTCCCTCCAAAGAAATTTACATAGGTTCATAGGAGATTACTAGGCTAACGGCTTAAGAGCCCTTACATGCCTAGCCAGTGTAACCCAATTTTACCCAATATATGTCCCTTAGGGCCAACAGGATGGCATGGATTTGTGCCTGTGTGCTGAGTATCTTACAGATTGCCGCTGTGCATAAGGGACATAGGCAGTACCCCAGGTGTGAATTTGTGATTCCTCATCCATTGATCCAAATTGCATTTGGAGAGGGCCAGGAAGGGCTCTGCTTAATGTGAAGAGGAAGCCTATTCCAAGGAAGGGGCAGTCTCTTTGAGACACATATTTGCCTCTTCAGCATGCTTTGTTTGAATTGCTGACTAAGTTTAAATCCATAGATCAGGTGAACCCTCATGCTGTTTGAGTTGCGAATGTGTAGCAGCTCCATCAGGGCTGGATTTGTGAGTGCCTTCTAGGTCAGGCATAGGTCACCCCTTAATAGTTGGTAAGAGACAAAACTAAGGGATAGGTCTTTTAGTCTGTCTGCATAGATCATGTTGCTTACACTCTGCATTTTCTTTGTAAGGAATCTTTGCAGTCACTCCAGCTGCTGTAAGTGCCTAGTCAAGTACATGCCAAATGTTGCACTGTACTCTATTATTGGTCTACAGAGGGCTGAGTACAGTGGGACTATGATTTCCTTGGATTTGGAAGCCATACCTTTACTTATAAGTTGTGCTACATAAAAGGATTTCCTCAGCAATGTAGACATATGGCAGTCAAAGTTCATGCTGCTATCTGTATGTGTACCTAAATCTCTCACCTCTGTGTTCACTCTAAGGGGCATGCTGTTTGTTTTGTAATCTGCAGGGGTATCTGACTTCCCAAAGGGTATGATAATGCATTTTTTTTGCATTTAGTTTTAGCCCATGGTTCAGCACAAGGCATTTGTCTGATCTAGACCTTTGTGAAGGATACCTACATAGTTGGGAGATTCAATGATTGCCCCTAGCTTGCAATCGTCAGCAGACTTTGTCATCCAGAGTCCTTCTGCATTTGCCTTGACATCAGAGAAGTATAATCTGAACAGGAATGGTCCCAGTACTGAGCCCTATGGCACACCACTAGTAACTGGCCTCTTGCTGGATCTGGACTCACCCACTTTAACCATGTGCCCTGTCTGTGAGCCAGTCGGCTATTCATCTGATGGCATAAGGATTTATGCCCAGTTTTGTGAGTTTATTTATAATACCTGAGTGGGGAATTGTGTCAAATGCCTTGGCCAGGTCGAGGTAGGCAGTATGTACTGTTTTACCCTCATCCATGTCATTAGTGGGTTTTTCAAAGAAATCCAGCAGCTCTAGTAGGCATGACCTGCCCTTGACAAAGCCGAATTGGGTGGAGTCAAGTGTTTGGAGGTCTCCTATGTCATTATTTATCAGGTCCATGATCATTCTTTTCATGGTCTTACATATAAGACTAGTCAAACTTATGGGTTTGTAATTTCCTGGGTCAGTAAATGGTCCCCATTATGCAGAGGAATGACTGTTGCTGTCCTCCACTCTATTGGGACAAAGACAGTTCAGAGGCTGTGGTTAAATAGAGATCCTAATGCCCCTGATAAATCCTGATTTAAGATGTTTATGAGGCAACCTGGTATGTTGTTATGCCCCATTGAAGCAGAGTTTTTAGCTTTAGAGAGCGCAGTAGCAATCTTTTTTTTGGTGATAATTGGTGGTGGAGTGCTGGGGGTATTTTTTGGTGAGAACTGGGGGTGAGGGAGAGGTGAAATTTGAGCTGAATTTGTTGGCCAACAGATTTGTTATGTCTTCTGGCTGAGTATAGGTGATGCCATTTATAACTAATTCCGCACATTGTTGGGTGCTGCCCTTAGGATTGTGGTCATAAATGAAAACTGCCTTATGGTTATCCTTAGCTTTGGAGGTTATTTTTACCTCAATGTCTGCTTTCAGGGACTTGACTAATACCCTGATTCACTTGTTTAGACTAACGAGGGACTTGTTTCTCTGTTGAGCACGTTTCATGACATACTGTTAACAAAACCAAACTGCTGTGGGCTCAGTTGTATGAGGTTTTGAATATTGTAGTTTATGAGGTCATAGATAATTTTTTCCATGGACTTGCAAATTAGGCTGCTTAGGCTGATGGCTTTATAATCAGATATGTTACCAAGGGAACATGGAGGGAGGTTCATCTTCTTTGTATTAACTGAAAGAAACTCCTCCTCCCCTGGATCTCCTATGGACATGCAACAAAGTCAAAGAGGAGAAATGCTTGGCTTCCTTGAAAAAACAAATATTTATGTTCCACTGAGATTTTTGACCTTGGATTTAGTATATTTCAGTGCTTCTGTTATAGAACCTTGCATCACAAAGACTTGAATCACACATGCCTATTCCACAGCTTCGGAAGCTACTTGAAATATCACACAGAAATTGGACAGGGAGAGTAAATTTTGTAGTGTTCTAGTGGGACTGCTGTGGCTAAGCTTCAAAAGACTTAAGTAAGATATTGCATAGTAACAGACTATAAACCTGACAGCTTGATACAAGTTTTTTTTTTTTTTTTTTGCAGGGGTTAACCCCCTTCTGCATCTCTTACACTCTTACACCCCTGAACTTATATAAAAGTGTGTGTGTGTGTGTGTGTGTGTGTGTGTGTGTGTGTGTGTGTGTGTGTGTGTGTGTGTGTGTGTGTATCTTTACATATAATCAGATTTTTAGTGTACAACATAGACAAAAGAAGAAAGGAGAAAGTTCCCAACACTTTGCACAGCAATCTAAAGATATCACTTCTGCTGCTCTTACAGAAGGAAACGCTTACTTTTTTTTATCTGCCACATGTAAAACATGTTTTAGCAGTAGGGGAGAATCACCTCCCCTACTATGAGAGAACTGGGGGATCAATAGCAAATCTCAAATGAAAATTGAAATTTTGACACTTGAGAATGTGTGCCATACAGTATTGCATGATCAAGCATGTTTGCACAGTTAGTTTTTGTTTTGACTTCCCAAAGCAGAATGTGAAGAGAAGGCAAGCTGGTGCAGTGAAGCATACGCAAATATAAGTTTATCTTCTGGAAGTGATGTTACTGTATGATGATATACAACCAGAGGGTCTGTTCTTGCTTCATACTATGACTTTAAATTGGTATAAATGGCTTATCGGGTAGCTCACTTATCTTTGATTCAGAGACGATAAGAGGTTTATGGTCTCCTACCCAAATCACATACTTCAGTTTGTTCCAGCAATGACACTGTGGTGTTAATTAAACGGGTTACTACACCATAGTGGTACCATACTTTGGTTTAAGTTTTAAACCCCATTTGCCCAAGTTAATTTCTAGCTTAGGTGGATGTAAATGATCCCATTATAGTTATCAACATAAAAGTAAGCTCCTGTGTCTTGGCCAGATTGCCCCTAGTCTATATGGGTACAACCTCTGGTATCCGGTGAAATAGCCCATTCAAAGGAAATTAATAAATACACACACAAAATATGGAGGAGTATGGCCAGATGGCCAGTCATAAAAAGATTTAATTTTGTTTCAGAACTATTGCAGATAGATTTAAGCTTGAGAAGGGTACACAGAAAAGTAAAGTTCACACGTTTTCTCATTTTTGACAGAGATATACAGTTAATAAAAATAAAAGACTCAAAACTCAGCCACAAAATTATAAAATAAGAAAAAAAATGGCTTAAAAAATAAAATTGGGAGAACTAAAAGAGCTTTGCATTCTAGGATTTATGAGCATTTAAGAGCTTATAGATAGGAAGGATAGCAAAAGTGCTCTGACAAAGCATTTTAATTTATGCCATGTGCAAGAGAGCACAGCTAATACATTTTCTTTTACAGTGATAGAGCAAGTTGCTAGTTATGAATATAGGTGGGATGCTGAAGATGATCTTGATTATAAAGAATATTGTTGGCAAGTAAGAATGAATGCATGTATTTTCCCTGGTATCAATGACAAAGGAAATTTTAAAATAGTACTGAAAAGGAAGGGGTTAAGGCACTGATTCAATTGATCATGTGATTTTAACATGTTATTTAAGTGGTTCAGATAATGTTTGTAACTTGGTCTGATGAAGTTTGTTATAAATGAAAGCGCTTACCAGTTACTTGTTTTTTTCTGTTTATTATCCGATTAAATAGTGTTTATTTTTTGAAGCCGTTTTTTTCTTATTTTCTTAGAGATATACAGTTAAGCAGATTTCATATTTTTCTAATTTTGCTGTATTTGAACAGCAAGCTGTTAAGCAGTCAATACACTGTGCCTCCTTTTTATTAGAAAGGTCCTTATAAAGGAATGTTCTGTTTCTCTCTTTCCTGGTTAAGGATTCTCCAATACTATTACTGTCCTAGTTGTCTATAAAAAGATGGGGATGAAGCCATAATGGACAGCAGTTTGCTTGAATGAAAAAAGAGATGACCCATCTCCTAGTTTGCAGACTCATTTACTCTTTACTGCTTCTTAATACAGGGATTTTACCCATACCAAAGCCATTATTCTTGGGACGGCCTTAGCATGTTGTAGGAAACGTCCAAAAAATTCTGTGTTTATTGAATATTTATTGTGTGTGAAGGCATAAGTTTAATCCCGGGCATAGCCAGGTATGCCATGACAAATTTTTTAAATGAATTTATTTACTGAAGGAATAAGTATTACATTAAGCATGAATGAGTGAGTACAGTGACAGTAATTATCTCTCCTCCATGCCACAGTGACTTATGCTGTCAAAACAGTGAAACACACAAACACGCACACATTACCCTCTCTTCTTGCCAAGCTGTGTAAAGCAATTTCGCAGTTTGCGGTCAGAAGAAATATAGTATTATAGTAGCAGGTTCCAAAGAAGCATACCTTGATAAGTAAAGGTATGTTTCTAGTAGAGACCTATGAATTACTAGAAAACCTAAGTGGCCTATAGGGGATAATAAACTCTTTCTGGTGAGAGTCTGACAGAGAGACTTATATTTTGTTGGGCCAAAAAAAAAAAAAATAAATAAACAATACAATACTAGACAGGATGTCATTGTAATTTCTGGAACATCGGTGTAAATCTGCTAGTAATAATTTCTACTTGTATGTACCCATGCAGCAGAGTTCTGCCTCATTCTAACCAGTCATTCCTGGTATCAGACAGCTCCATGTAAAGGGCTGGGAGATCATCAGGACTTATTCAGAGTGACCTACTTCAGGTGATAACTTTGTCAACATGTCAAATGATCATCAAATGTTACTCCCAGATTTACCACTTTAGATAAATCCCCAGTTGTTAGTCTGGAGATGATAAGTTTTAACCACTGGCAAAATAGACAATTATAAGATATTTACAAATCCACTAAGGAATTAATACTTGCTAACTAGGTAAGACTGAAGATTTTCTTTAGCCTGTGGGAGGGACAGGTGATGAAAATTTGAGAATTATTCTATGCTGGCAACAGTAGGAGGGAGAACAATTAATGGTTATGTATAATTTTCTGGCTTTCTCTTCCACAATGTGTAACATCATTGAATTGTAATGCTCATGCAGACAGCATTGTTTAGTTTGTAGAGTAGTTATGGTTTGAACTACCTGTAACATGACAGTCTCATTTAAGTATCCCTATGATATACTCTACTCCACCAAGAGATTTCAGTTTTATTCCTTCATTTGGCTTTGATTAATGGAACTGAAAATACATATTTTTCTAATTTTTATGTAAAGAAGTAAATCCTGATTACTAAGGTTTCCTAATAACCCTGAGAAGCCTAGTGTTGTTTTTGCAGTATGCCTACTCGAGTTCCCCTTTCACAGCGCCCCATTTAAACATTTAAATGACATGTACTGAAAATGAAGTGAGCAACAGAGGCAAGCAAGTTGTAGGCCATAACTTTGAAAGTTCAGATGGTAGTGGTTATATTAAGAGCATATATCGTGTGACATCAACACTTTAGAAGTCCAAAACAACATTTATGGACTTTGAGGGGTAAATTGACTTAATAGTAAATTCACAGATGGTCAAATTTGAAAAGCTACAGATTCTTTAAGTATATAATTTCACACACTAACACATACATGTGCGCGCGTGCACACACACACACACACACACACACACACACACACACACACACACACACACGTGCACGCTTGCACACACACACACATACACTGACAGCAGCACCACTCTTCTCCTTCCACCATGTATAATTAAACTAGACTTTCATCAAGGGTTTTAAAGCATTTCATGGGGTACTAAGTTAACATGAAGAGGCACTGCATGAAAAAATCCTGCAGCACAGTCAGACAAACTGGTTGCATTCTGAATCCAGAAATGTCTTGTCTGTAAACATCAGCTTTGATGTCATTGGTGCCATTTACAAAACAAATGTATCCCAGAATCAGTGGCATTTACTGGATGACTGCACCCAAAGTCTTAGAAAGGGTAAGGCAAAGTGGATAGCTGTCCTGAGCACAAGACGTTAGGGGGTGCATTCAAAACAGGCATTGAATATTCCTTGAAAGCAGATATCTGTCTCGCTATCAAGTTTATGTTGCAAGCAAAGTTCATATCCTGGAACTAGTGTCATTTAAGCAGCCACAAAATTATGGCTGCATAAATGACAATCCACATAAGGAACTGTAGCAAGGAGCTATTGCTGTTTAGCAAAAGGTGTTTTAAGAGTGTTGCAAAAAGCCATTGTGTACTGTATACATAAGGGCTATATGGTTAGCCCAGATAGATGAGGGGAAAGTAGTGCATTTTGCCCACCTAGTCCTGGCTAAGACATCTGATACACTATTCCATTAAGGTGTTATAGATAAACTCCCCAAACTAGGCATAAATCCCTATATAACTCACTGTATTTCCAGCTGACTCACAGATAGGACCTATGAAGTGAGATTGGTCAGATTACCTCCAGCAAGAAGCAGGTCACCAGCAGAGAACCACAGAGATTTGTGTTGGTCCCACTCCTGTTTGGTATTTACTTTTCAGAGGTCAAGACTAGTGTCAGTGGCCTTTGTCTCATCAAGCTAGCAGATGACTGTAAATTGGAAGCTATCATAAATTCCTGACATGACATTAATATCCTGCAAGAGGGTCTAATGCAGACAGATGACTGGTGACAAAGCCATGGATTAAAACTGAGTTCAAAGTAGGTCATTTTAATGTCTTTTGGGAAAATGTCCACCCAGGCAAATTACTCCATTGATAACACAGCCTTAAGAGTTGACCCAGTAGTTAGAGATCTGATATTTGACCAACATGTAGCTAACGTAGTAAAAAAATCATTCTATTTCACCCAACTTATAAGTAAGGGTATGGTATCCAGGTCCGAAAAAGCTATAATACCACTCTACTTGGCCCTTATCATACCCATCATTGAGCACAATGCCCCGTTCAGCATGTACATCACTAGGCATATGCAACAGCTGGAATGCCCAGAAAGGTTTCTCACCAAGAGAATCCAGGGTATTAACACATTGCCTATATGGATCACCTTAGAGCCCTGTCTCTATACTCGGTCTCCTAATGGTTGTTGAGAGACAATCTGTGCTTGGCATGTAAGGCATCATTAGATCCAACTCTGATGGAACTTTTGCATGTCCACAAAATGAGCAGCACCAGAAACACTAGACCATGGATTTGAACTTTGCTTGCAACATAAATAGAACATGCTGGTGAGCCATTTATGTGCCTCAAAAGCTCCCCATGCTCTGGAACAGGCTCCCCATCCATGTGAAGCAGAGTTCATCCCTAACCATATTTAAATGCAACCTTGACCGTTGGATGAGAAATTGCAAATTCAGACCTGGCCTGGCCCCATGTCTCTTATAAACAAAGGCTGACAGTAAACATTCCCTAACTAACATTGGATGGGTGATAATAAATTCATCACTGGACTGAGCCCCATGTCCCTTATAAACAGAGACTGACAGTACCTCCCCCACATAACTTTTTACAACCTCCTAACAAGCATCTCCCTCCAATTAAGATGTACCTGTTACATGGGGACACAACTGGGTTAGGTTGCGCAGCTAATCTCATAAAGATCCTGGTGGTCATTAGCCTAGCATGTACAGTGGATATAAAAAGTGTACACACCCCTGTTAAAATGCCAGGTTTTTGTGATATAAAAAAGAGACCACAATAAATCATTTCAAAACTTTTCCCACCTGTAATGTGACCTGTAACCTGTACAATGCAGTTCAATTGAAAAACAAATCTTTTAGGGAAAAAATAAAAAATGTACAATAAGCTGGTTGCATAAGTGTGCACAGCCTTAAACTAATACTTTGGTGAAGCACCTTTTGATTTAATTACAGCAATCAGCACGGCACATCTTGACTTGGCAATATTTGCTCACTTTTCCTTGCAAAAGCGCTCTAAATCTGTCAGATTGTGAGGACATCTCTTGTGTACAGCTTTCTTCAGGTCACCCCACAGATTTTCTATTAGATTTAGGTCTGGTCTCTGGCTAGGCCATTCCAAAACTTTAACTTTCTTCTGTGATTTGGATATGTGCTTGGGGTCATTGTCATGTTGAAAGGTGAAATTCCTCTGCATCTTTAGATTTTCAGCTTCCTAGCAGACACCTGAAGGTTTTAGGCCAAAAATGACTGGTATTTGGAACTGTTCATAATTCCCTCCATCTTGGCAAAAGCCCTAGTTCCAGCTGAAGAAAAGCAAACCCAACGCATGATACTGCCATCACCATGCTTTACCATCGGGGTGGTGTTATTTTGGTGATGCAAAGTGTTGTTTTTGCGCCAAATGTACCTTTTGAAATTGTGGCCAAAAAGGTCAACCTTGGTCTCATCAGACTATAACACATTTTCCCACATGCTTTTGGGAGACTTGATGTATTGTTTTGCATATTTTAGCCAGGCCTGGATGTTTTCTGTGTAAGAAAAGGCTTCCGTCTTGCAACCCTACCCCATAGGCCAGACATATGGAGAATATGGGAGATTGTTGTCACATGTAGTACACAACCAGTACTTGCCAGAAATTCCTGCAGCTCCTTCAGTGTTGCTGTAGTTCTCTTGGCAGCATCCCTGACCAGTTTATATCTTGTCTTTTCATCAATTTTGGAGGGACGTCCAGCTCTTTGCAACGTCATTGTTGTCCCATATTTTTTCCACTTTTTGATGACTGCCTTCAGTGTGTTCCATGGTATACCCAATGCTGTGGAAATGTATTTGTACCCTTCTCCTGACTGATACCCCTTTCAACAATGAGATCCATTTGATGCTTTGTAAGCTCTCTGTGAACTATGGCTTTTGCTGTAGCAGGCAACTAAGTAAATGTCAGGAAAATCCTACTAGGACAGCTGAACTTTATTTGGGGTTAATCAGAGTCTCTTTAATTGATGACAGGTGTGTACCCAAGAAGACTGAATACTGTAATTAAAGCAAAAGCTGCTTCAACAAAGTATCAGTTTAAGGGTATGCACACTTATTCAACCATCTTATCAAACATTTTTTATTTTTTCCCCTAACAGATTTTTTTGTTTTTCAATTGAATTGTGCAGGTTATAGATCACATTAAAGATGGGAAAAGTTTTGAAATGATTTATCATGGTCTCATTTTTTTCTATCACAAAAATCTGGCATTTTAACAGGGGTGTGTACATTTTTTATATCCACTGTACCTATGATCCTAAATGTCTCCTGAATGCAGTAGCAGTAAGCATTTAAGCAGCCATGGCACAGCTGCTGCTCAAATGACAGTTTACGTAAGGAAACTTAGTAAGGAGCTAGTGTTGCCCTTTGCTATGTTTTACCAGAAAGTGTTCATAAAGCCAAACTTTTGTAAAGAGCCATTATGTAAAACTAATAGCTCTTTGCTGATCCTGAAATTATCTTTTTTATGGCCCTTTTTTCTCTTCAACTCTGATCGAAAAAAGACATTTACCACTGTTCCTAACAGCTTTGCAAAAACTCTTGACTGTATCTATTATGTGTAAACATTTATGAAGAGCAAATCATATTGCTGCTGCAATTTGAAGCAAGTAACGCACTGTAATGAGAAAGTGGTCATCATAATTCTACAATAATGGTGAACAGTTAGTATGAAAGTGTGCCCCACCATCATACCCTATACCCAGTTGTAGAAGCAATATGTGAATCTATTTATACAGTCAGATAATACAGGACAAAATGAAAAGCTTTCCAGCAAATATTGTACAAGAGATATGCCATCTCAGCAATGCGTCTCATGCATACTATCCACAGAATGAGACAGCTGCAAGGAAAGCATGATAGATACTAAATATATATATATATATATATATATATATATATATATATATATATATATATAAAAGCATAAAGGACTTATGTTTTTTTCTCCTTAAAGTTAAGCACTTTCATAAGCATTACATATGAGGGTCCATCCACATCACCATTCTGCTCATCGTCACTATGAAGCTCAGCATGATGGATCTAAAGGGTTAGGAGCTCTGGCGTTTACACTGGACATTCCCAGTTAAATGCTTGGTTTGCTGTTAGCACTGTACTGTCTGTGGATCAGTTGGCAGTGCTAAAATAATGTCCCCAGTGCACAGCCTCATATCCCACAGGAGTGAGAAGGTGTACAGTAGCATGTATAACTTGCTGTTTAAGTGGATGAAAGAATAGAATATAATCTGTCTCCTGCCTTCATGGTAACAGATTACAGAAAGTTAGTAATTAATGTCATCAGTCACAGTTTCAAAACGCAGAGTCACAATCACTCAGCAGCTAAAATGAACTCAACCATTATTGAAAACAGTACTTAAAAGCAAATGAGAGTCCAAACCACAAAACAGTATATTAACAGTATCAGTGGTACAACATAAATCCCTGCATAACTCACTGGACTGCTAGCTGGCTCACAGTCATGACCCAAAAAAGTCAGGACTGGTGAGACAGTCTCTCACCAGATGAGTATCTCAGGGTTCGGAGATGGGCACACTTCTGTTGCCATCTGCTTCTCAGAAGTCAAGGCTAATGGTCAAGGCCTGTGCCTCACTAAATTCACAGAGGACTGTAAACTGGGAGCTATTATAGATTCCCCAAAACACAAACATCTTGCATGTGGATTTAACACAGACAAATGACCTAAAACCCAATGCCAAAAACTATCAAGCCATGTTAATTACTCCATTGATAAAACCCCCCTAAAAGTTGACCCAGTAGTAAGAGATCTGGGAACATATGTAGACAGCAATCTGGCCTTTGACCAACACATAGATAAGACAGAAAGAAAATCATTGTACGTCGCCCAGCTTACAGGTAAGGGTATGGCATTGTGGTCCAAGCTAGTTATAGTGTCACTCTACTCAGGCCTTATCAAACATATCATTGAATACAGTGCCCTCTTTGCCATGTACCTAACCAGATTCTTTCAACAGTTTGAATACCCACAGTTTTCTCAGCAAGAGAATTTGGGGCATAAATACCTTGTTCTACACTGATTGCCTAAAGACTCTCACTCCTAGAGGCTGCAAAGAGCAGATCTTCGGCTTACAGAGCTTCCTCCGACCCAGCCCTGATGGATGTGTTGCACATGCACAAAATGAACAGCACTAGAAAACCTAGAACCAGGGATCTGAACTTCTTTCGTGGCATAAAACAGAACATGCTAGAAAGACAGATATGTGTTTCCCAAAGGATTTTATTTATTTATTTATTTATTTGCAGTTGGTTTACCAGGATAGTCCACTGGGCCAAAATAAACCCTTTTTCAATGGAGTCCTGGGGAGAAAAGCTCCGAAAACAATCTAGGTTACAGTAGGTTATAAATGATAATTATACAAAAATTAAGATTCACTTAAACAATATCAAATTGTACAGGAAATATTAGGAGTAATACAGACTTGTGATGAAACTTACAGATGATACAGACTAACAAGAGGAATATTGCAAAGTAAGAGGTGCAGCCTAGTGCATTTTTTGGAAATACCATAGGAATAATAATAAAATATGAGTTGGGGAAAAATAATAAGGGAAATTGCTGGTGTAAATAGGGGAAAGGAGGAAGATGGACATTACCAGTGTTAGTTATGTGGGGTGGGAACACGAGCATTCCCACTGGGATAATAGATGTGAATGAAGAGATTTTTTGAAAATAAAATGGTTACAGGTTGTGCGAATGGATGGAGGTAGGGAGTTCCAGAGGCGTGCTAGGCCATAGGATAAAAGATTTTTACCTGGGGGACGATTTGCTTTGTAGACTTCTAGTAGATTTTGATTGTTGGACCTTAATACTCTATCAGGTAGGTGCATTTTAAAAGTAGTAGAAAGGGAGGGACAGAGGGGGGGAGTTGAAAATGAGCTTGTGTGCAAGACTTAGTTGAGTATAGGTTAGGTGATTGGGTAGTTCTAGCCATTTTAGTTTTTGGAGAGAGGAACAGTGGTGGGTGGAGGACGTGTGGCTGGAAGCGAATTTGGCGATTTTGTTGTAGCAAGAGGAAAGTTGTGTTTTTAGAGAGGACTGTAGATTACTTAGGAGTGGAGGTCCATAGAGAAGGGAGGGGATAAGAAAGGAAGTAGAAAGAGTGATTTTAGTGGCAGGTGTAAGGTAATGGTTTTGTCGGTAGAGCATACCTAGTTTTTGATGTTTTTTTTTAATATTTAGTTGTAGGTGGGAGTTGAATTTGAGCTGGTTATCAACTTGGACCCCAAGTAACTTGGTCTCTGATACCAGTTCTAGAGGTGAGTTGTTTTGACTTGTAATAGAGAATGTGTTTATATCGAAGGAAGTGACTTTGGAGGGGGGTAAATAACATTAATTTGGTTTTAGAGGCATTGAGTGCTAGGTGATTACTTTTCATCCATTGCTGAGTGGTTGAAAAGGCATCTTGGGTAAGCTTTAGGAGTGTGGGGATGGATGTGGCAGAGCAGATAATAGTTGAGTCATCTGCATATTGGATGATGTTTGAGAATGGGATAGAGTTGCGGAAATCATGTATAAATATATTAAAGAGAAGAGGACCCAGTATGAAGCCTTGGGGAACACTGGTAAGGGTATTAAGAAAAGATGAGGTGGCCTTTTTCCATTTTACTGCTTGATATCTATTGGATAGGTAACTGGAGAACCAGTTTAAAGAGGAGGGGGATAGGTTAAGTTTTGAGAGTTTAGTTAAGAGCAGGCTGTGTGAGATAGTGTCAAAGGCCTTAGAAAGGTCAAGTAGTAGGGTAGAAACAATTTGGCCAGAGTCGCGGGCTTTATTTACAGTTTCAAGGAAGGAGAGGAGGGCTGTCATAGTGCTATGATTTGGTCTGAATCCATGTTGTGTGGGAGTTACTAGGTGGTTATCTAAGAGATGTGGTAGGAGTTGAAGTTGGATACACTTTTCTAGGAGTTTGGAGATGGGAGACAGGATGGCGATGGGGCGGAAATTAGTATTAGAGGATTCCCCTCACTTATAGCATAAGCTCCCCAGCCATGTAAAATAGAGTTCGTCCCTAACCCTGTTCAAACGAAACCTTGACAATTGGATGGAAAATTGTAAATTTACCCACAATCTGGCTCTTAATTCCCTTATGTACAGGGGCCGTCTATAGGAAAAGTATTATCCTAACTAACCCCCGCACCCTACATATCTCTTCCCTAACTTGAATTAAGACAAATAGCAACTATGATAATGTATGATATAGCACCATCATTCATAAAAAATCCTAATGGCATTGGTATACATTCTGTGAAAAAAAAAATTATAAGTATAGTGATTTTACATCTAGACTCTGCACTTTATTAGACAATGTTTTAAATAATATCAGATACTGCAGTGGTGTACCAGTAGCAATTAACTATGCAAATATTGTTAACTTGGGAAGATACACATATTTATGATATCAGTGCTGAATTTCACTCTAATATTTTATTTTATTTTGGAAAAGATTTGTTGACAGTGTTTTTAGAGTTTAGTAAAGGGCTGCATTAAGAAGACTGAGACTGCAATTCTAGTGGCAGTAGAAAGGTAGCCTGGTCTGTCTGAGTTGGGAAACACAGGGAGACTTAAAGTGAGTAAGTTTCATTAGTCAAAGGGATTTTTAGTTGGTTTAGTCACATTTCTTTGAGTCTAGAAATTCTGCTGATCATTACAGATTTATGTTTAGCCTATAAAGCTTCCCCTGTAACTTACCCAGTACTTGATGGTGTAAAGAGTAATTTGCACACTGAAGAGCACTGCTGCCCAAATTGAGTCATACATAGCCTAGGTTTAGTTTCTAACTTTACAGTACCCAAGTTAGCCTGCTGTACAATCCTTTTGTAGTTCATCTAAAAGAGACCTGACACCATGGATGGGCACTTTCCCAATTTCTCCACTGCCATCTTTGTAGCTGTGGACATGCAGAAACAATGTAGGAATTGTCTCTTGTTGACTAACAACCAACTTGGACAAACAGATGCATCATGTGTAAGATGTAATTACATGATGTAACTGGAGGCAAGACTCTCACACAAAACCACTCAAAATAACAATGTGAAGTTGTTAAATCTCGCCGTTTATTCTCACTGATGGGTTCGGAGCCGATCCTCGGCTCCGACACAGCCGATAGCAAAGCTCAAGGTTTGCCAGTAGGTCGAGACCAAACCCCTTATCCCACAATGCACTGCTGGAATGACATAAAATCTAGTTTGCCACGGCAAGAGAGGTCTCGGTGATCCAGCTAGCTCGGACCATTTGTGAAAAAAATAGTAAGTTTTTGATAAAAATCTTTTTTCTCTTAGATATTTTTCATATATACAATTTGGGTGTTAGTGTTAAAATTAGTAGTTTGTGATAGTTAGTGCCCTGTTGGCTTAGTCGTTTTGTGTGGGCCTTTTAGCCCTATTTAGAGTTAATAATCACTATTTTCTTCTAGTCAGGTTTTTCTCAGTGGGCCTGTTTAGCCCTGTAATTGTAATTTATAGTTTAACTCTGTCATAGATACTGCCCGGTGTGGGCTTAGTTGCTTTCCTTAGTTAGTGGGTCTTTACAAAGAAAGGAAGGACTTCACCTTACTAGTTTTCAGTATATTGTTTTTTTGTATTGTACTGTTTAGAGTGTTGGATGACAAAGAAAAGTCCCATCCCAAATCGGGATTCAAGAAATGCCCAGATTGTGGGCAGAAAATGTCCGTCACTGACGGACACATTCAATGTGTTTACTGTCTGGGGGCTAAACACCTCCAAGACACTTGCAGCATTTGCCATTCCTTTTCTTCAAGAGTCCTCTTGGAGAGAAGGAGGAAGCTAATTGACAGGGGATTACTGCAGCATTCCTTTTCTGAGGTGTTGAATAGCCAGGAAGGTGCTAGCATTACTTCCAAATCCTCCAAATCTTCAAAATCTTCGATTCCAAAAGTTGCAAAAAAGGCAAGAACTTCAGAGGGTACAGGGTAATTGGTTCCACAGACCTCAGAACCAAGTGTCCCTTTGATTTGGAGCCGGTCTCTGAGGTTCCCTCTTCTCCTCTGCTCCAGTCAGCACCTTTGGTGCATTCATCTAAGTCTTCAGTCAGCCTTTTGGATTTGGACATGGATTGACTAGTGCAGAAGCTTTTACAGGCACCAGGACTTGCCAAATTGTTGTCGGCCCCGACCATTTAGTCGGTGCGGAAGACCATTGAACCGGATTTGTCTACTCCTCCTCCAAGCCGTACTGGACCCTCGGAGCCGAGGGAACTCGAACCAATGATTGTCGAACCTTTGGAGGCGACACCCTCACTGGTGTTATCAGCTCCATCTACTTGGATGTCCTTGGCGCTGACCGAGGACTCTAGGAGCCGACGCTCTCCCATCGGGTCCGGGGAGGATAGTCGGACCGATTTGTCGGTGCCGACTCTTCCTCTCAGGGCTTCGGCTCAGATGAGCTTGGCTCCTACCTCGGGCTTGCAGCCCATATTTTCGGTGTGGGAGGATCGGACTGTCCTTTCGGGTCCGTCTACCCCTTCTCGTTGGAGCCATGGTGCCTTCGATGCTATGAGAAGAGTCCTGTCTCCAAGACAACGTCAGCATCGGTTCGGCCTTCCCTCTCCTCTCAAGCTCCTATGTCTGCTTCTTCGTCTACCGGTCCCCCTAAGCATAGAGACCCTGAGCCTCAAGTACCCCCACAGGGCGTCCCTGCTCTTCTGAGACCTCCCCGGATCCCCCCACTGAGGAGGTGCCCAGGAAGAGACTGTGCAAGTGGAGGCACTTAAACTCCCCTCAGGAGTTTTTGACATCTGACACAGACTTGGATGTGTCAGAAAGGTCCCCTCGATCCCCCTCTGAGGATATCTCCTTTGCGGAGATATTAGAGATCCTTAGTCAGAGGGGTGATTGGCAGTCCAAGACCCCTACTGAGGACGAGTCCTTGCTCTTGAAGGCTTTTGGGTCTCAACCTTCCACTTCTTGGGTGTCTCCGCCTTACGACGAGCTCATGGAACTGATCTCTCGTAACGCGTGGGAGTCACCGGATGCCATGGAACCTGTCCCTCGCAAGCCAAATAAATTCATGTCTGCCCCAGTGGACAAGCCCTTTTTGACCAAGGGAGTGCCTGTTGATGCCACGGTGGTAGCTGCAACCACCAAAAAGGAAGTGTCTGAAACATCCGC
Source organism: Protopterus annectens (assembly GCF_019279795.1). Lineage (NCBI taxonomy): Eukaryota > Metazoa > Chordata > Ceratodontiformes > Protopteridae > Protopterus > Protopterus annectens. The sequence goes on from NC_056729.1 coordinate 1,582,504,795, forward strand.
ATCTATCCATCCTCCTAACAGAGATTCTAGGATCATGGATAGATATGGGAAACACATGTTTAGTTCAGCGACTTTTTCTCTGCGATCACTGAACTACTTAACCCATTTTACGAGACTACAAAGAGAACTCCTGAAAGAGCTAGGAGATGCTCTCCAGTTTACGGTAGCTGCAGGGGTTGCCGACAAAGTCAACATACAGCTCGCTACCCTAAACTCAGTTGTGAACTCGTCCATGCATCTCATATCTTATGCATCTGATGATTCGAGTAGAGCCGCTAGTTCGGGCATTGCTTTGCGAAGACAAGCCTGGATGCCTCTCTGTTCCTTTGCGGAACCCTTTAAATCTTCCTTTATCAACACCCCATTCGATGGCTCATCACTGTTTGGGCCTAAAGTAAAGGAAACCTTAACCAGGTGTGAGCAGGAAGGCAAGACCTTATCTGCCGTTGAAGTCCGTTTTTCTACCCCTACTCGGCCCTACCCCAAGGGCCCTAGGGGAGGGAAAATTTGGTTCCGAAAAGCACAGGGAGCCTTTCAGGATACACGTGGAGAAACCCCCTCTAGAGGCAGAGGAGGGGGTTATAACGGAAGACGCCTCCCCCGCGGCAGAGTGGGTCCTCAGCAACAGGGTGACAGGGGTCAGTTCTCTGGTCAACCCTACCAGCGCCCCTGAAAGGGGGCCCGGCTGTTCGGCTCTGGAGGCAGTCGGGGGTCGCTTGTCTTTGTACCCAGAAGCCTGGCTAAACATAACATCAGATACATGGGTACAAAGCATCATTTCCAGAGGATATTTCATACCGTTCTCTTCCCCTCCCATTCCTGTAAACAGAATCCCAGATGTTCCACCCAGTCTCAGGGAACAAGCAATCATAGAGGTCCACAAATTGCTAGAAAAAAAGAGTCATCCAACCAGTCCCAGCAGACAAAGATGGATTCGGAACTTACTCAAGATTCTTTTTTGGTACCAAAGAAAACGGGACTGGAGACCTATCTTGGACCTCAGCAGACTCAACCACTTTCTTAAAGAAAGAGAAGTTCCGAATGGTCGCGCTTCAGTCCATTCTTCCCTTCCTAGGGAAAGGCAATTGGATGTGCTCCATAGATCTCAAGGACGCGTACTATCACATAAAGATGAACAAACGCTCCAGAGATCACCTGCGTTTCCGGCTGGGAGCCAATCATTACCAGTTCCGAGCCCTGCCCTTTGGTCTCACTGCAGCCCCCAGAGTGTTCACCAAATGCATGGCAGTGGTCACGGCTCACCTGAGGCGTCTAGGATTCCAGATGTTTCCATACCTAGACGATTGGCTCCTCACCGCTACCACCAGGCATCAGTTGACTCAGGCAATACAATACACTCTGACACTCTGCCATCAATTAGGCATTACAATCAACTTCGAAAAGTCTGCCTTATCGCCATCTCAGCATACCGTTTTTATAGGAGCAGAGTTAGATACCCTAACTACCACTCTACGTCTTCCAATCGAAAGAGTCTCACTTCTCCACCAACACGTCAGCTCACTGGTGTCAAAGACCAAAGCTACAGCAGCAGAGGTCTTGAAGGTGCTAGGTTTGATGGCGGCAGCAATCCTGGCTATACCACTCGCAAGGATGCATATGCAAATTCTTCAATGGCTCCTCTTTGCTCAGTGGTCTTACCAGAAACTACCGATGCACCACATGATTCTCATCACGGATTCTTGCAAGAGAGACCTTCGGTGGTGGTTGACGTCTCTTCATATCACAATCAGAAGACCCTTTGCCCCCCCCCCCCCGTAGCCACGGTGACCACGGACGTTTCCTTGATAGGGTGTGGGGGGGGGGTTCAGGGAAAGACTGCCCAAGGCACATGGACGGATCAAGAGTCACATCTGCATATCAATGTTCTGGAGTTGAGAGTGGTACTTCTGGAGTTGCAGTACTTTCAGGACTCTCTTCCTCTAGGAACTATTGCAGTTCAGAAGGACAATATGTCAGTAGTCTGGTACTTGAACAAGCAAGGTGGAACCAAGTCTTACCCCCTTTGTCGAGAAGCCCTCAGGATCTGGCAATGGGCTGTGTCATCCCAGTGTTTTCTGTTAGCAACGCACATCCTGGGGAAATCCAACGTGATAGCGGACAAGCTAAGCAAGGCGATATTGCTCCCTCACAAGTGCTCTCTCAAACAACTGGTTGCAGAGTTGATTTTCCACAAATGGGGCCAGCCTTGCTGCGACCTCTTTGCCAGCCACATCATTTCAAAATGCAGAAGCTACTTTGCCCTAATACCACCTACAGGACATCCCCCGAGAGATGCACTCATACACGATTGGCCCCCGGGTCTCCTTTATGCATTCCCACCCTTCCCATTGATACCCAGATTTTTACAGAAAGCAAAATTGCTGGGGAGGACTGTTATCCTCATAGCCCCCTACTGGCCTCGACAGATTTGGTTCCTGTTTCTCCACCATCACCTGTTGGAAGATCCATGGATCCTGGACCCAGTTCCGGACCTTCTGACGCACCCATCAGGGGACCTCCATCCTTCCCTGCAGTCCCTGAAACTGACTGCTTGGCTAATCCACCTCCCCTAATTGCCAGGCTTCATTCAATTTCAGAAGATACAAGACAAATTCTCTTGTCTTCTCACAAGCCATCCACCAGGAAATTATACTGCAGTAAGTGGAAAAGGTTCTCAATTTGGGCCAACACACAGAAAATTGACCCTTTCCGAATCCCGCTATCGTCCATTTTAGAATTTTTGACAAAGATTTTTAAGGAAGGGGCAATAGCTGCTACAGTTCGAGTCCAGTTAGCTGCCATCTCAAATTTCCACCTTGGATTCGGTGGCTCGAATGTTATGGGCCGTAAGTTATCTAAAACTTTTCTTAAAGGTGTTCTTCACATGAGACCTCCTGTCAAAATTCCTTATTCTCCCTGGAATTTGAACTTTATGCTGTCTCAAATTATTCTCCCCCCTTTTGAACCAGCATCTTCTTGTGATCTCAAATATTTATCCTGGAAAACTATTTTTCTAGTGGCCATTACTTCTGCCCGCAGAGTGTCAGAACTCCAAGCATTATCTGTCAGACCACCTTACATGATTTTCCATGCTGATAGAGTGTCTATCAGAACAAACCCCTCATTTTTGCCTAAAGTCTGTTGTGAATCCAATATCAATTAGTTCATTGAGCTGCCAGGCTTTTTACCCAACCACTCTAACAAATTGGAATACATGCTGCACAAACTTGATGTACACAGACAGCTCAGATTTTATCTTGACAGAACTAAGGATATTAGAAAATCAGATCAACTTATTGTATCCTTCTCAGAAGCCAGAAAAGGTAATCCAGTGGCTAAAGGCTAAAACAACTTTATCTAAATGGTTATCAGATTGTATATCCTTTGTTTATGCGAATGCAAGCATGCCATTGACACACAGACCTAAGGCTTATTCTACCAGAGCCATTTCTACGTCTTCTGCCTTTCAAGCTAAATTGCCCCTTGACAATATTAGTGCTGCAGCCACGTGTTCTAAGCCTCATACCTTTATCACACATTACAAAGTAGATAAGGCTTCCAGGGACAGGTATTCTTTTGGTTCCACGGTAATGAAAAACGTACTTCCATGAGCCACCCAAGATTGAGGGTGTTAGGGATGCTACCCATCAGTGAGAATGGACGGCGAGATTTAACAACTTCACATAAAGAAGTTATGTACTTACCATAATGTTCCATGTGAGTTGTTTATCTCGCCTTTATTCTCACGTCCCTCCCTCCTTCCCCCTCCTGGCTGACAGTAGACTTAGAGGCTAGTGCTATCCTGGTTCCTCAGTACTTCTTTCCTTTGGAAAGTGTTTCCCTTTTAGAGTAGGATAAGGGTATATGTATATATGTGTATGTATATATATATATATATATATATATATATATATATATATATATATATATATATATATATATATATTTGAAGCAAACAAGATCTGAGGTAATTCCAGCAGTGCATTGTGGGATAAGGGGCTTGGTGTCGAGCTACTGGCACACCTTGAGCTTTGCTATTGGCCGTGTCGGAGCTGAGGATCGTCTCTGAACCCATCAGTGAGAATAAAAGCGAGATAAACAACTCACATGGAATGTTATGGTAAGTACATAACTTCTTTGTCAGGTTGGAGGTAGCACAAGCATTGCACCCACCACATACGGTACTGACCCAACACATCTATCAACATATGCCGAAGCACTGAAAAGCAACCTTCCTAAACCCCAAAGACCTTCTAGACATTTTTCCTACAAAAAGAATTTTAAGCAGCTCCAAAAGCAAACTAAACTGAAAAACTCAAAAATAGACTACCTAAACACGAAAAAGACGTATGTGCATTTTATCAAAGAAAAGTGCTTAATTAAATTGGTTTATATACTCGGTCTGTAGCTCCAAAAGCACTCCACCAAAATAAAAACAGCACACACAACCACACCTTAGAGCCTTAATTACAAACTCCATAAGGTATGCCAACACACTACTCAATATTTTAATTGAGGGAGACTCCATTGTGAGACATACAGATGACCCCCTCACCAGGCTGAATGAGGAGAAAATTGCTGTCAGTTGTCTATAAGGGGTGAGGATCCACCAAATCACCTACGCACTAAAGTCATTAGACCACAAGTACTAGTGTGACTCAGTCATAGTCCATGTGAGTATAAGTAGGTTCATAGGTGTATACTAGGCTAATGGCCCTGGGGCCTTTGCAAACATAGCCATGGGATTACCCTGGCATAGTGCCACCCAACCTTAGTTCCCAGTGCCTTTTTCGAGTAGAGCCACTGGTGTTATCTCCGGGGTAAATTTTCTTTTTCTCATTCACTCATCAAGATTTCTCTTGAAGAGGGTCAGCGAGTTGCTCTGCTTGACATGTATGGGAAGTCTGTTCCATAGCATGGGCAGTCTCTGGGTATGAACCTGTCCCGCCAGCATGCTCTGTTAATTGTGGTAATGAGGTTGAGGTCTCTGGAGCATGTGGTGCGGAGGGATTGGGATTTCTTTAGATGTAGCATTTCTAACAGAGCTGGGTCAGACATGGCTTTGTAAGTCAAGCAAAGATCGCCTCTAAGTAGGCGATATGAGACAGAATAATTGGAGTTTTTTGGAGTCTGTCCATATAGGACAAGTGTTTAAGGCCTGCGCTCCTCTTCATGAGGTACTTTTGCGGCCTCTGCAGTTGTTGCAGGTGTCTAGTGAGGTACATGCCAAATGGGGCATTGTACTCGATGACTGGCCTAATGAGGGAAGAGTAGAGGGAGACAATGACCTCTTTCTTCCTGGATGCAAAACCCTTAGTAATGAGATGTACCACATAGAAGGACTTTCTGACCACAGTGGTAACGTGGTGATCAAAAGAGAGGTTGCTGTCAACCTGTGTTCCCAGATCTCTTATAACATCTTCTGTGTTCAGCGGACTACCATCAATGTGGTAATTCATGGAAACCGGCTTTTTCCCAAAGGGGTTGATGACACATTTTTTGGCATTGAGCTTAAGGCCATGGTTCTAACACCAGTTGTTGGTCACAGTGAGGCCATTCTACAGGATGTCAACATCACTTGGGGAGTTAATAATAGCTCCCAACTTACAACTGTCTGTGAACTTTGTCAGCCAGAGTCCCTTTGTGTTGGTCTGGACTTCAGAGAAGTAGATACCAAACAGGAGAGGACCCAGGACCGAGCCCTGTGGGACTCCACTCGTGACTAATCAGCAGTCTGACTTGAAGTCAACTACTTTCACACCGTGGGTTCTATCTGTGAGCCAGTTTGCAACCCATCTAGTGATATAGGGGTTGATGCCAAGCTTAGTGAGTTTTTCTGTGATTCCTGAGTGGGGAATGGTATCAAAAGCCTTGGCCAGATCAAGGTAGGCTGTATGAACCTCCTTGCCTTCATGCACAGCTCTGGTGGCTGACTCAAAGAAGTCAACCAAGTTGAGCAGGCATGATCTACCCTTCACAAAACCAAACTGTGTGGGATTCAGAGTTTGGAGACTCCCTATATCCTTGTTTGTTATGTCCATGATGATGCATTCCATAGCTTTGCATATCAGACTCGTCAGGCTAATGGGGCGATAGTTCCCAGGGTCTGTAGTTGCTCCTCCTTTGTAGAGAGGGATAACTTTAGAAGTGCGCCATTCGGCAGGGACAAAGCCTGAGGTGAGGCCATGATTGAACATAGCACACAGGTGAGGCACCAGTTTACTCTGTAGTTCATGTAGAACACAGCCAGGGATATTGTCAGGTCCCATAGAAGCTGTATTCTTTGCCTTGGACAGTGCTGTTTTAACCTGTGCAGCAGTAATACTGGGTGCCTGACAATCTACTGGTATTGTGATTGGTCCTTTGGGGGGGTAAAGGTGGCACTGAATGTGTCGACCAGTATACTGGCAATATCTGTTGGCTCGGTATAGGAGGTACCATTGTGCAGTAGCTCAGAGCAAATCTGGGTATTGCCGTGAAATTCTTTATATAACTATAGAAGGCTTTGTAGTTGTCTTTACTATCTGCTGCAATTCTGTTTTCATAGCTAGCTTTAGAGGATTTGATGAGGGATGTCAACTTTTTGTTGAGGCAGATAAGGGAGTTTTTCCAGTCTTGGGACTTCACCTTATTCCACATCAGTTTCTTCCTTCTGTTGTAGAGTTTATGGCAGGGATCTGAGATGTACATTCCTGTGCTATATGAAGAGAGACCATTATGGAACTCTTGGACCATGTGTCCCAGACTGGTATTTGACTAGCATTGAGCATTATTCTACCTTCACCACACATGATTCCACAATGTGAACAAAATATGATGGACTTCAATAATTGGTTTTGTTTCTAGTGTCATTCCAAGGGAGTACAATATTTATAAGCATGGGAAAATATGGTTAACACACCATGTTGCTTTGTCAGGGATGGTGTGCACCTGCCCCCTCTACACTTACGTAAACTGGTTAAAGCATTGTCCTCCCCTGTACCTTTTTTTAGACAATGACAAACTTTTCATTCACAGCAAAACCAACTCAAGGGAATCTTAAAGGTATTGCTCAAGCCAGGAACGAAGACACTCCATTCCCTCCAGGCTCTCATTAACATGGATAATGTGAACTTCTCTACAGTTCCTGAGATATGGTTTAAAGCCTCAGATGGCACAACAGCAGTGCAGGACAACAATGCTTTCCACACATTCAGGCCAGCTACTGCGCAGACAGGGACCAAAGTTGGAGATGTTTCAATCCATATCAACAACAAACTCACCTCAAGACTAGTTGAACAGGACAATGAGCTTGAGCTTCTCCATGTCCAGATTCCCACAGATAAAGTCTCATATCATATCCTTTTAAGATATAGGTCACCCTTTATGACCCAAGTAACCCATAACTTGTACTTGGACTTACTGGCATCCTTACCATTCAACCCAATATCATATTCTTGGAAGACTTCAACTACCCCATGGTAAATTGAGATATTATGCATCCCCATAATTACAGGCCCAGAGACTCCAGGACATTGTAAACACAAAAACCTTGAACCAGATAGCCCATACATCCAATAGGGTGTGCAAACATACTTCACCTGGTTGGTACTCACAAATATGGGTGAATGCTGTACCCCCCTAGTGTAGTGTTCTCTCTGGTAAGGTCAGACCGGAAAGCTGTCTCCTTTGTAATAAAAACAAATAATGTGACCCAGGCTAACCCCATAACATTTAGGAACAACTCTGAGGCAAACTTCCTACTACTAAGTGATAGTCTGTCAAAACTTTCAAACTTCCCCCCAAACTATGAGAACACAGCTAACTATGTGGAACTGTTCACAGAAACCCTGTACAATTATGTCAATAAATGCATAAAAATAGCTCTGCCTACCACAAATAAGCACAAAACTAACTCACAAAACAAACCACCATAGCGGAATCTAAACATAAACAGGTTGTGCAACAAAACAAAAAAGTCATGGCCAGGATTAAAAAGTGCAATGCCCAGCATGATAAAAATGCGCTCATCAAGCTAAAGAAACAACTAAGAGGGCAAAACAAGTGTAATAATGCCAAATGTAAGGAAAGATAGCCTCCAAGGCAAAGAACAACCATAAAGCTTTCTTTAGCTAGATCCGAAACCTCAAAGGAAACACACAGCAGTGTGCAGAACTGATTGTAAATGAAGCCACCTACATTTAGCTGGAAGATATCGCAAATTTGCTGGCTGGCAAAATTCATCTCCAGATTCACTTGCCACCTCTCCCCCTCCACAAGCTGCCCTCCATGAAACATCAACAAATATCCCCCAACTTTCACTAGGGAGCAGGTCATACATGTGCTCTCTATGGTGAAAAACACTCTTATCAGTGGGCCCCAATGATATCCCAGGATGCCTGCTAAATAGCCTGAAACATGACATCTCAAGACCACTGCAGTCTCTCTTTAACCATAACTTCCAGACAGACTTTGTACCATATGAATGCAGAACTGCAACAGTCATCCCACTGCTCAATAATGGGCTATCAACGGACCCAAGGAACTACAGGCCGATAAGTCTAACTAATCTCTTATGCAAAGGCATGGAAAAGAATTATCATGGAAATGAATAATGATGACACGGAAAAACCTTCAAACATTGGATCCAACCCAGTCTAGTTTGGACGAGGGCAGATCATGCCTACTTAACCTGATGGACTTCTGTGAAAAGGTCACCAATGCAACAGATGACAGCAAATTGATATGCACTGCCTACATTGACCTGGCTAAGGTAGTATAAACAAACTTACGGATATTGGCATAAATGTCTATGTTCATACATTCATAGGTAAGTACTAGGCTAACTGCCCTTCTGGGCCATTTTAAGCCTAGCCAATTTTCCTTAAAGGTGAGAATCAAACTCTGTGCCCTGCGTCTGTGAGGTAAACACCTTAACCATTGTAACAACCCCCAACACTGTTACCCAATTGATAGCCAGCTGGCTGTCAGATAAGACTTAGGAAGTTAGGATAGGGAAGACCACCACCATCACAAAGAGGCCAGTCACTAGCCGAGTCTCTCAGGGGTCTGTACTGAGTCTGCTTTTTTGGCATCTACTTATCATACGTCAAGGCCAATGGCAAGAGCCTTTGACTGACCAAGTTTGCAGATAATTTAATCCGCTCAAGACACTAACATACTACATGAAGAACTAACACAGACAATGACTGGTGCCAAAGCCATGGCTTAAAACTCAATGCCAAGAAATTCATAATGGTACCCTTTGGAAAATCAGTTACTCTAGGAAATGGCCTCATTGATAATGCACCTCTAAGGGTTGAACCAGTAGTCAGGGATTTGGGTACTTACTTAGGTAACTACCTGGCTTTCAACCAGCATGTGTCTTAAGGTAGTAAGGAAATCATTTTATGTTGCCCAGTTTATGAAGAAGGGCATGGCATGTAAGTCAAAGGAAGTTATCGTTTCACTGTATTCGGATCTCACTAGGCCCATCATTGAGTGCAACACCCCCATCAGTATGTACCTGACCAAGCACATGCAAAAACTGGATTGTCTGTTAAAGATATCTTTCCATATCACTATTGCAGTAATTCTTTACAATAAGGGGTCCCCTACCAAGGGTAGCCCAATGTCCGGCCAGTACACAAAAGCCAGGTGCTGTCTGACTATCCCTGCCCTGTTCTTCCATCATATTCCTCTTTCTCTACATCTCTCTCTCTCTCTCTCTCTTTTGCTATTTTTCAAAAGATCACCAAGACTCCTGTGTTCTTTCCATAATCCAACAAGGTTATTACATGGTTTGAAAGTATGTTCCCTCTTTTCTGGGCATTCCTCAGCCTCCACAGGGACAACTGCCCTTTTTTCCAGAGGTGTTTCAGGGCCTGTTAGCTCAAGGAACTATTCAGGAAGTTCCAATGCCTCAAAGGGGGAAGAGGTTTTATTCCAGAAAGTTCTTGGTCCCCAGGAAGGAAGGCACCTGAAGACCCATACTGGATCTTTCTCAGCTAAACACCTTTTTGAAGTTCCCTTCCATTCAGTTGCTGTCCCTTCAAACCTTGCTTCCACTGCTACTTCCTCAGGCTTTTCTAGTTTCCTTGGATTGCAAGGATGCTTATCTACACATTCCTATTCATCCCCTTTCAGGAAGTTTTTACATTTCTGTGTTGCTTTCTGGCATTTTCAGTTCTCTGCTTTGCCCTTTGGCCTCTCTAATGCCCCAAGGGGCTTCACCAAATGCCTCACTCCTGTGATTGCTTTCTGCAGGTTAAGGGAGATACAAGTCTTGCCCTACCTGGACGATGTGCTTATTCAGGCCTCCTCTCCAGAGATCTTACTTCAGCATCTACACTTTGCCTTTTCCCTCCTGTAAAGCTTGGGGTTTACTTTAAATTTCCAGAAGTCTTTCCTGATTTCTTCTCAGGATCATGTTTTTCTGCGATTCAGGATCCAGACTGTTCCGGTGCAGGTATCCCTGCCTTCTCCCAAGACTTTAACTCTCATTGCTTTCTGTCAATTCCTTCATCCTCCTCCTCTGGCTTCAGTCACAGCCATAGAATTTCTGAGGGCTGTGGGTTACATGGCTTCCACCATTCCTATGCTCCCTCTAGCCAAGCTCCACATGAGAAAGCTCCAGTGGTTCCTAAAGTCTGTTTGGCATCAATATTCTCATCCTTAAGATTTTCTAGTCCCTCTTCTTCCAAGCCCCAAGATGGAACTTCATTGTTGGGTTCATCAGTTGTACCATACCCGAGGGCTTCCTTTTCAATCTCCACTCCCCTCTAAGGAACTTTTTACAGATAACTCCTTTGGCCCTCTGAAGGTGCAGGGCCTTTGTTCACTTCAACAAAAGAAAGACCACATCAGTGTCAAAGAGATTAGAGCTGCTTTGCTGGCTCTTGGGCTTTTCATTCTCTTTTTTTTCCAGGGCCCCTCAAGATTCTCACAGACAATGCTAGAGTGATGTGGTATGTCAACCAGCAAGGAGGGACAAGGTCTTATCTCCTATGCAGGTTATCCAATCAGGTTTGGGGGTTAGCTATCCAGTGTCAGGTGACTTTTCAGGCAGTTTACATTCCCTCAGATCAGAACACAGTGGCAGATTGTCTGAGCAGATCCATAACACAATCCCATGAGTGGATTCTTCACAGGGATGTGTTCCTGGACATTGTCCACCAGTGGGGTACTCCTCAAGTAGATCTGTTTGCCTCCCCCCTGAACAGACTACTTCCTCTATTTTGTGCCACAGCCTCATGCCGTCTGACCTGGAAGGTGGACACCCTTTCTTTTTCTTGGAAGGGGATGTTTCTTTATGCCTTTCCTCCTCTTTTTCTCATTCTGAAAGTCCTGTTCGAGTTAAAATAGGATGCTCCCAAAATCTTGCTGGTGACTCCCTTTTGGCCCAGACAGCATTGGTTCCATCTTCTGCATCTTGCCAGGAGTAGTCATCACAAGTTACCTCACACGGTGGGCCTACTCACACAAGACAATGGCTCTCTCATCCATCTCCATCTCTTCACAGTTCAACTGACATTTTGGATGATAGTGTTTTGATCCTCTATAGACACCTTTTTTCTGAGGACATGCTTCGGCTCCTTACTTATCCAAATGGAAGAGGTTTTTTGTTTGGTGTCTTTCTCATAACCTGGATCCACTTACCATGGACGTTCCTGTGGTTCTCTCTTTTTTGTGCGAATTATTCAATGCTGATATTATTCTAAGGCCCAACTATCAGCTATCTCAGCTTGTCTGCCTTTGACACCCCCTTAGCCTCTAGATTTGAGGTCAAACATTTTCTTAAAGGTGTTCATCAAATTAGGCATCCCAGGAAGCATGTCCCTCCTTTCTGGGACCTTAATTTTGTTTTAGAAAAATTGACTCAGGCTCCTTTTGAGCCTGTTGCTTCAGCTTCCTTACAGCATTGTTGTTGAGAGACTATTCTTCTTTTGGCCTTTACTTCTGCCAGATGGATGTCTGAGCTGCAAGCCCTTATGGTTTTTCCTCCTTTTTGAGTCTTCCATAAGGACAGGGTGTCTCTTCGTACTAATCCTTCTTTTATGCCCAAGATGGTTAATGAGTTGTCTCTTAATCAGTCTATTCATTTCCCCACTTTTTTCCCTTCTCCACAGTCTGCTAGTAAGATGGTTTTGCACACCTCTTATTTGCATAGACAGCTTGCATATTGTTTGGATAAGACTAAATCTGTTCATAAATCTGAACAGCTTTTTGTTTCTTTTCATCCTAGGTCTTTAGGTTTGGCTGTTTGCAAGCAAACCTTTTCTTCTTGGATATCTAAAATGATTTCCTTTTGCTGTTCTTTTCATAGGAAAACATTCCTTTTTCTGTTAAGGCTGTTTCTACTAGGGCTGTGGCTTCTTCTGGTGCTTTTTCAAAGGGTTTGGATACTAATTATATTCTTTATGCAGCTACCTGGACTTCTGTGCATACCTTTACCAAGCACTATAAGTTGGATGTGATTTATTGGGCCGCAGCTGGTTTTGCTAGGGCCATTATCCATGACTTCCTAGAGGGCTGTCTGGTCCTTCCTCCTCCCAGTCTTCTTCCTGAGCTATTGCACTCTACCTATTGTAAAGAATATTGCAAAAGTGATATGGAAAGATATAGTACAGTTGTGTAAAATCCTACCATAACAGTAGATCTCCTTCTTTTCACTGTTGCAGTATTCACTCACTCCCTCCTCCCCCGGTCATTTTTCCTTCTGGATGTGCTTGGTACCTACTAGCATTCTTGGACTGTCATTTCTACTGGGGATTTTCAGGCCTTTTGAGGAGGGGATGTCTGGGCATCACTTTTATGCCCTAAGCCATGCATGGGGAGGATATTTGTGACATACAGCTTACCCATTACAACCTAAAGGATTTTGTATACTGGCTGGACATTGGGCTACCCTTGGCAGGGTATCCCTATTGTAAAGTATACTGCAATAGTGAAGAGAAGGACATCTACTGTTATGGGAAGATTTTACATAACTCTACTTTCCTCACAAAAATAATATAGTAAAAGCATGCCCTTTGCAGATTGCCTCAAAGCCCTTTTTCTGTACTCTGTTTCCTACAGACTGTTGAGATATGATCTATGCCTGGCATACAAGGCATCTATTGTATCACACTCTAATGGACTTTTTGTATATCTGCAAAACAAGTAGCATCAGAATTACTTGATCTAGGAATTCAAACTTTGCTTGTAACATAGATAGGACATATTGGGGGGGGGGGGGGCAGGTATGTGTCTCCAGGAATTCCCCTTATCTAGAGCAGGCCTCCCATCCATGTAAAGCTGAGTCCTTCACTAATCCTATTGAAGAGAAACCTGTACCAGTCGATGGGAGATCAGAAATTGTCCCTGGATTCGGCATCTATGTCTCTAATGGACAGAGGCAGCCTGTAAATCTTTCGCTTGCTTAGATATACTCCTTAAAATAATCTTTAATGCACATAAATTTGTGGAATACAATTGGGATGCTTGGCTAGGTTTATCAAGGCTGTAGTAATTGTTATCCTAATATGCACCTATGTACCTATGAACTAGACGTTTAGTGAATTTTCTCAAGTACTTGTACAAGTACACTGTTGGCAAATCCTGGAAACTGCTCCACAAGGAACTCTCATCTCTCTCCTCAGTGAAACTGTTCAAAAAACAACTCGGAGAATACCTTAATAACCACTGGTTATGCCCATGTAGTAACCCAGACTAATCTTACCACGACCTTCTCTGAACCCTACCTATATAACCATTTGCAATTTAATTCCAACTCTCTCTATGCCTCAGAGAGTAGACCCGCCTATAGTATTTCAGTCTTTTCAACTTTCTCTTACGTAGGATCCTCTTTAAATTATTTACGTGCATAGTTTGCAGCTTGCAGCATTACTTGTTTTCACATATAAATATCTATATAATCATTCTTTATCTTTTTTTATTACATACTACCTTAAAGTTATGTTACTATAGGATAAATTGTATGACTCACTGTTAAAGACTGTACTTGGAGCTGCTATATGTGTCAGTGTGTTTTTCACTTCTCTCTCTTATTGTGTGCTACTTTAAATTGTTTGTTGTTCAATCTCTTACTTTTAATAGTACTATTTTTCTATTAACATTTGTATTCTTCACCTTAAAATAGGACTGTACCTAAATATGTTACAATTTTACTTATTTGTACCTGAAGTTGTTAAAATTTTGCTTATGTGGAGCTTTTCTCCCCGGGCCTCTACTGAAACTGGGCATATATCCAGTTAGACCAGCCCGGTCAACAAATGTAAAATAAAATAAATAAATACTTGAATTCTGACATATCATTTTTGAAATTTTTATGTAAAGCTAATTGAAATAGATATTATTTCATAGACATTAGTGTTAGAAACAATTGCCAAAATATAAATGCTTAATTATATAAAAAAGCCTACAGAGGTGAGTAGTTACTTACATGGAAGAAGTATGCATCCATGATATGTTTTTTAAGAAAATTATTTATGGCCAGAGGCTAATCACCTCTGATACTACAACAAGACATGAAATGCAAAAGCTGAGGCTTGATTTTGTTAATAGATTGTATGGTGTTAATGTGGTAATAAAGCAGAGGATACAAGTAATGCAGAAAATAAGTACCAGTAGCACATCCGATTTAATCTAAGCAGCACTATTTTTTTGGCAAATTGGAATAAGACACAAGTTCCAAAAGTCAAGAAGCTGATTTATGTCTTATAAAAGGAGAACATCACCAAAAGTTAGAACTATTATTGAAAATGACTGGCACATTTTAATTGCGCAGTTGTTTTAGTGGTACTGAAAAAGACGTATTCCAACTCATTTCTTCATTAGAGTAGTTCCCATCCTGAGCACCAGAAAAGGTCAGTTGTTAAAGGCCAAATGGTAAGAGCAGCTCAGATGGTATCAAGAGATGAAGATTTTGAGTTGGAATGCATTCATTTGAAAAAGATGTTTTTGAAGAGAGCGTATCCAACAGATTTAATTATTAGAATATATGAAGAAGTGACTAGGAAAAGACAGTCTGGACATTTTAAACCTATAGTGGGCTTTTCTTTGGTTGATGAACATCAGCCTGTTTGTCAAAGTAATTTATCTAATATTATATCACCAGGCTTGATTACCAATCCACCGATAAGGGAAGATATTAATCACCAAGGAAAAGAAGTTTTAGTTCCCACTTCCACATGTAATATTTCTTCAGATTATTATATGCACAACAGTAATAGAGAAACTTTTTTAAGATCCCTTACAACTACTTATAACGCAGACTCAAATGTTTTGAAGATGATTTTCCAGAAAAACTGGGACATTCTCATGGAGGATGTAGGTATCAGGGTTTGTGTAGAAGATGGACCTTGTTTAACATACAGAAAAGGCAGGAACCTAAAAGATCTTTTAAAGAGTAGACATCAGCCGGTTAATTATCAACATCCAGGCACTTTTAAATGTGGTTCCTGCCATTGGTGTTATAAAGTGAAGATGGGAAATTCTTTTGAAATTAATGCTGTAAAATATAAAATTAAAGGCAAGTATAATTGCTCTTCCAAAGCACTCGCTAAGTGTAACCTATGTCCTGTGTTTTACATAGGCAAAACAGAGAGAAAATTTAGCCAGAGGATTTACGAGCACATGTATGCTATCAGGAAGAACAATTCTAATAATGCCTTAGCCAGGTACATCAGCATTAATACTGACCATGATTTTTCTTTCATGGCTATTGACCACGTAGACATGGATGACAAGAGACCATGGGGTCTCTATTTAGAACTAAAAGAATTGAGGTGGCAGATTTTGCTCAGAGCGCATAAGTGGCCAGGCATTAATGAAATCACTTCTATTACACCTGTGTTAAAGCTTAAAGCTTTAGAAAGAAATAAAATTGGGATAAGTGATTACATTTCAGTTAATAATAAACGTTCAAATCACCATTAAGTGTATGTGTATATGCATATATACATTTTTTAAACTATTGTTTAATTCATTGTTATTAACATTTCTTGGGACAGAAGGGTTAAACCTTTGGTGATGATGTCAGGATTTTTTATCCAATAATGCAAGAGTATGCACTATTTAAACCTTGCATGGTTTTTATTCAGTTGTCTGATGAAGTTTATATTTTATTAAACAAAAGCGCTCACGTTGATTTTCTATTATTAAAGTCTTTTAAATTTTAATTTCAAGACTTTGTTGCATTTGATGTTTGGTTTGGGAGGCACCTATCTATACCTACCCACCTTTCAGAAGTTGGACTTATTTGTTTGTGGTTTGCTATGGCTTTGGGTAGTGATTCGGATACCTCTCAACCATTAACAAGCTCAACACAAAATGATCCGAATTCGGATTTATGTCAGTTAACTGCTTTGGTCATGCAATTGATGCACAGGATTGACAATCTGTATCAACAGATGGATATCATCACCAAGAGGAGCACACCTGACCTTTTGAATAATCGAGGACAGTCCACAGACATTTCTACTAATTTTAATATTACACCTCAGTGTCTAGCTGCTTATTCGCAGAGATTCCTGGCATCTACATCATCACAGGACATACAACTGCCGAACCTAGAAGTCAGAGAACCACAACGAGCGGGTATTCAGAATGGAGCTGTTGTGAGAGAGGCAAACGGCTACAGGAAAGAAATTCCGATATTAAAAGACTGGTTGCGAGCAGGACTTTCTTTTAGCAATCATGTCGATTCCAATTTGGCTTCTTTGGAAGGTAAGCTTAGTAGTTTTGACACTAAGTTACTACGCTGCAAGATATTACAGCTTGAGAACACATATTTAAACTAATGTATTAAGCTAAAAGTTGTTCCGAAAGGTTTGAGAATGTGGCGGTTCCCCACAGGATTGGATAACAATTCTGTTTTTCATCTGTAACTTCTACAGTTTTTCGATAAATGCAGCTTGGAACTGCTGGGTTTGTTAGTCAAGAATAATGACAATGAAATAAATATATTAATTAAGGAGCTGGACAATTTGGATAGAAACATTCGCGAAGATGGAGGGTATGATTCTATGAGATTCGAACATTTAAGAATATATAACAGTATAGACCAGCATATTAATAAGCTAAAGGTGGGGAAGTTAAACAGAATTGACAGGGATGTCAGTGACTACGCCAATGGTACAGCATATCCTAAATCCCCGAATATTAATAGGTCTACTAGGAATACATTTAATAACAATAATCATACACCAGTTAGCGAGACTATCCAAGAAGAAGATGTTAATCAAAATATTGATGCTGATTACGATGGAGGTTATCCTGAATTAAGGAGAAGTGAAAGGATAAGGAACAGAGGCAACAACAATAATAGAAAACCACAACCCCAGGCGGGTTTTTATGCCCAGGAATTTCAGGGGGCCAGGCCCAAAACGAGGAACTGGAGAACTTAACTGTACAATCTGACACACTATTAAGTGACCACATTGTTGATTATTCAGTGAATGAAGAAGAGTTTTCAAATTGTTCTGAGCATAATATTAATGGTTTTCCATGTGATGTAGTTTTTAATAGAGAAAAAGATTTTGCTGTATACAACTACACTGCATTAGATATTGATGAAACAACAGTAGATTTTCTTTCTAAAGAAGTGACATTTATACCTAGTAAGAAATTTAATGTAGTTGACACAATTATTGATTTGAAAATGTATTTAAGAAAGTTGAACCTATAGTTAATACATGGGAGTTCAGAAATGTATATGAACAAAAACATTTTTAAGATCAGTTCCACTTACAATCCCACGTTACATCCTAGGTTAGCTGTCTATGAGAAGCTTTGCGAGCTAAATTTATATAATCTACAGAAATTTGAAAAATCAGCAACGCATGGTGACTCTAATATCAGTGAATTAGAACATAATTTCTTGAAATCATTGCAAAGACAGGACATAAGGATTATGAAGCCAGATAAAGGCGGGGGGGGGGGGTTGTGATTATGGAAGTGGTAACTTATACTCAGAAACTGTATAGCATGCTTAGTAGTGACAACTATAGATAAGTCTCACTTAATGAATTGAATGGGGCCTGTAGAAGAATTTCAGGAAAATTAAATATGTTTATAGAAAGGAGAATAGACATTTCATTATATAATTATTTAAACATCATTACCCCAAGGATCCCAGTATTCTTCGGTATACCTAAGATCCACAAGGGCCTCATTGACACCCCCCCATGAGGCCGTTAGTGGACGGAAAAGACTCTATTACATCAGCATGCACCCAGTACATAGATTATGAACTAAAAAAAGTGCTAGTAAGAGAAACCCAGATCTGCAAGGATTCTTGGACTTTTTAACAGCATATTAACAACTTGGTCTTTGACAAAAATGACCTACTGGTTACAATTGATGTAAAGGACATGTATACCATTATCCTACAGATAGTTGGTTTGGATTGGGTTAATGAAATTTTGTTAGAATATAGAATTCATCAAGAGAAAATTAACCTCATCTTAGAGCTGTTGGAAATCATATTGTTAAATAACTTTTTCTCATTTGATGGTAAATATTACCTTCAACAGACTGTTGCCATGGGTTCAGCATGTGAGGGGGCATTTGCTAATGCAGTTATAGCACACTGGGAGAAAAAGTTTGTATTTAAGTCTTTATACTTTCCTTGTGTGGAGTCTGCATGTCCTCCCCGCGGTAGGGTAGCGTTCGAAAGACATGCGTGCATAAATGGGCGTACCTTCGTTTGAAGGTTGGGCGTCGAGCTGGCACCTCGGCGTTTCGTAAAAAAAATCTACTGCCGATCATTAACGGACCGGAGTTCCGCTGTGGTGACCCCTTACCGGGAAAAGCCGAAAGACAAACAACAACATACTATCCTTATATCAAAATGTACCACAGATACCAAGATGATATTGGTTTGATATGGGGAGGCCCCCAGGAACAGTTAGATTCTTTTTTACGTTATATTAATACTACTACTACTACTACTTCTTTCCTACACTTCACTTGGGTAGTAGACAGCCAATACATGGATTACTTGGATGTTCACCTTTTTAAGGACTTAGGCAATAGTATGTATGCTACTACTATTCATAGAAAAAAGACGTATTCCAACTCATTTCTTCATTACAGTAGTTCCCATCCTGAGCACCAGAAAAGGTCAGTTGTTAAAGGCCAAATGGTAAGAGCAGCTTGGATGGTATCAAGAGACGAAGATTTTGAGTTGGAATGCATTAATTTGAAAAAGATGTTTTTGAAGAGAGCGTATCCAACAGATTTAATTATTAGAATATATGAAGAAGTGACTAGGAAAAGACAGTCTGGACATTTAAACCTATAGTGGGCTTTTCTTTGGTTGATGAACATCAGCCTGTTTGTCAAAGTAATTTATCTAATATTATATCACCAGGCTTGATTACCAATCCACCGATAAGGGAAGATATTAATCACAAGGAAAAGAAGTTTTAGTTCCCACTTCCACATGTAATATTTCTTCAGATTATTATATGCACAACAGTAATAGAGAAACTTTTTTAAGATCCCTTACAACTACTTAAAATGCAGACTCAAATGTTTTGAAGATGATTTTCCAGAAAAACTGGGACATTCTCATGGAGGATGTAGATATCAGGGTTTGTGTAGGAGTTGGACCTTGTTTAACATACAGAAAAGGCAGGAACCTAAAAGATCTTTTAAGGAGTAGACATCAGCCGGTTAATTATCAACATCTAGGCACTTTTAAATGTGGTTCCTACCATTGGTGTTATAAAGTGAAGATGGGAAATTCTTTTAAAATTAATGCTGTAAAATATAAAATTAAAGGCAAATATAATTGCTCTTCCAAAGCACTCGTATACCTGGCTAAGTGTAACCTATGTCCTGTGTTTTACATAGGCAAAACAGAGAGGAAATTTAGCCAGAGGATTTACGAGCATATGTATGCTATCAGGAAGAACAATTCTAATAATGCCTTAGCCGGGCACATCAGCATTAATACTGACCATGATTTTTCTTTCATGGCTATTGACCACGTAGACATGGATGACAAGAGACCATGGGGTCTCTATTTAGAACTAAAAGAATTGAGGTGGCAGATTTTGCTCAGAGCGCATAAGTGGCCAGGCATTAATGAAATCACCTCTATTACACCTGTGTTAAAGCTTAAAGCTTTAGAAAGAAATAAAATTGGGATAAGTGATTACATTTCAGTTAATAATGAATGTTCAAATCACCATTAAATGTATATGTATATGCATATATACATTTTTTAAACTATTGTTTAATTCATTGTTATTAACATTTCTTGGGACAGAAGGGTTAAACTTTTGGTGATGTCAGGATTTTTTATGCAATAATGCAAGAGTATGCACTATTTAAACCTTGCATGGTTTTTATTCAGTTGTCTGATGAAGTTTATATTTTATTAAACGAAAACGCTCACGTTGATTTTCTATTATTAAAATCTTTTAAATTTTAATTTCAAGACTTTGTTGCGTTTGGTGTTTGGCTTGGGAGGCACCTATCTCTACCTACCCACCTTTCAGAAGTTGGACTTATTTGTTTGTGATATTGAAAGTTTGTTTATATGTAGGCTTTGCCAAAATCTCAAGCAAAAAGTCTGTAGTTTTCATACAGCAAATACTTATGCAATAGAAATGGAAATTCATCCTTGTTTTAATTGCCATCAATGGAAATATGTTCATGCTGCAATGGATCTTATTCATACTGTCATGAAGAGAAAGTAAAATTTTAAGCTTTTTGATACATGTAGTACATAAAATATGACATATTCAGATACATGTATGGTATTCTGCTCGTTCTATGTAGGTAAAGCTAATAGAAAATTTAAAGACAATTTTGGAACACTGTTCCAATATTAAGTGAGTACTGCAACAAATGCATTATTTGAATATATTTTAAGATAACTTAGTGTCATCTTTTCAAAATAAGCAGTATAAAAATTATTTGTATTAATAAGATGGGGTGATTTATGCAATAAAACTGAATGTATGGAATACACCTGGATTGGCAGGCTGAGAGCCAATATGTTACTGAGCCTTAATATGGCTTCAAGCTTAAAACCAGTTTGAAACAGAAGCAGTGAAATTAAAGATAATAATTAAATTTTTTAAAAAACTAATATATTTTACTTCTTGCAAAACATTGAATTTGTTTTGTAATTGAATATGCTATGATTTGCCAGTTATTGTCACTTGATAGCTATTTAAGTATTGGTGGTTTCAGTGAATAAGTTTTAGCTTCTGATGAAACATCCTGTTAAGACATGAAAGCTTATGCATTTGGTTTGATATTTTTAAGCTAAGTTAACGCAGAGGACTAAACCTGTGGCTTGTTAATGAGCTGCTTCTTGTGCCAAGGGTACACAGTTTGAATCTTTCCAACTTAATTTGCCTGCTGTGTGACATTGATCAAGTCAGTTAACCAGACATTGCTTTTGGGCAATTGAGAATTTGGGCTACACTCTTTAATGGTCTCCTGGACTATATGCCTAGTAAACACCTGTAAACCTATAATAAATTATTTCACGCTGACTGATAATTTTCCCTTCACAGGGCTGCCCAATCAGCAGTCAGAGTGAAGTTGTGGGAGGGAGACAGAGCTTTTGGAATCTGGCCAGTTGTGTGCTGGGCAAGCTACAACTCATATAGCTGCATCATTGAGGAATTTGAACATCTGCTGTTATGGGTAAGTGTGACTTGCACAACTGTACTTTTCTCTTGACGTAACACTTTTTCCATGGCATGTGACTTTGTAGACCTCATATTTTCTACACTGTTATTTATTCTTACCCCTCTCCATTCCTTCTCCATATACTTCTTTTCAAGTTGAAATCTACTCATTTTTTAGTTTTACAGATCTGTCCTAGTGATCCCATCACCATCCTCCTCTCTCCTTTCCTGTACCAGTCCTGGGTTTTACCAAAAAAGGTGGTGGGTAAACTAGGTCCAGATCAATCCAGGTATAGGTTCATAGGTTGGTACTAGGCTGTCGGCCCTAGGGCCTATACAAGCCTAGCCATAACGATTACCTGGCTATTTCTTCCCACACTATTTACTTCCCTGGACCCCTGTCTAACAGGGCGACTGACGTGATCCCCGGGGTGAATTTCCTTTCTCCCATCCAATTCACCTTTTTTCCCCAGATCAATCCAGGTTATCACCTTTCTTCCCCCACCCCAACCCAATCTGTGATGACAGATGCTTCCGATTATGCATGGAAGGCTGTGTCCAAGAGGATCACTGTCCAGAGAACTTGGGATTCATATGTTAAAAAGAAATGGATAGCCCTCAAGAAGATGATGGATGTCTCAAATGCACTAACAGCCTTGCATCAGTTGTAGATTCCAGGACCACTACTGGTGATTATAGGCAACATTATTGTGATGTAGTACAAAAAAAAAAAAAAAAACGGGAGGAAACCAGGTCTTACCCCTTATGCAGACTAGCCATGATTGCCTAATAAATAGCAACTCAACACAGTGTCTCCCTTCAGGCAACTTGCTTTCTGTCAGAACAGAATGCAGTAGCAGACACAATGAGCAGATCCACAACAGTCTTTCATGAAAAGATGTTACATCCAGAGAACTTCCAGGAGATAGTCCACCTGTGAGGAACTCCCAAAGTAGATCTGTTTGCATTTATTTCGTACAGAAAGTTAAAGAAATTCTATACCAGGACACCTTGCAGAAAGGCTTGGAAAATAGATGATGTTATGTTGTCCTATCTCGCCTTCATTCTTACTGATTGGGTTTGGAGCCAGTCTTCGGCTCTGACTCGGCAGCATACTATAACTCGAAGTCTTTCACTTGGCTCGTGGCTGAACACCTATCCCATCATGCAGTCTGTGATTCCCCAGATCTCATTTGCCGCTTAACAAGATCGGATGCTCTTCTTCCCCGTGGCTAAGTTTTTGAAAAATGTATATATCTTGTATTTTGTTTAACTGTTGTTGTCCTACACTTAGTTATAGGTGATTTATATGGATAGTTTTCTCTCTACTGTTGTGTGTGTGCTGTTTAATTTTACACTACTGTGATTGTTGCTTAGTTGGCCATCATTTTTAGTCACAGGGCTATTTTCTTCTTTATTAGCCCATTGGAAATCTTTATTAAAGTCCATTTTCGAGTGTGTGTATTCTTTAATGTGAAATTGTTCAATCTCGCCGTTTGTTCTTACACACGGGTCCGGAGCCGATCATCGGCTCAGAGTCGGTCGCATCACTAGCTCCGCATCTTCGAGAAAGCTCGAGGCACAGTAATATCCCATGATCCTCAGGTGCTAACCCTCAGATCTAGTTTGCCGCTAGCAGCAGATCGCATTGAGAGGCTCGGGCCAGTATATTTTTTTCTACTTTTCTTAATATATAGTTCTCTTTCTACAGATTTATACTCATTTTTTTAGTGTTTAAATAAGTATTATAATATAGGTGTTATTTAGACTAGTTTAGTTGGTTTAAAAATTCTTTAGTTAAGGCCTTCGGGTTTTTCTGTCAGGATTGACAGTATTTAAAAAAAAAAAAGTTTTTTTGCCTTTAACTTTTCTTTTTCTATTCTATATATATATATATATATATATATATATATATATATATATATCATAGTGTGCTGTGTGTTTTACATTTTTATGTATATATTACATTTAAATTGTGTTATATAGGAATTTTTTCTTAAGTGTGCTGTGTTTTTTGGATTTTTCCTTTTTTATTTCAAAATGTCAGAAAAGACCAAATCTGGTTTCAAAAGGTGTCAGTGCGGACAGAAGATGTCCATTACTGACAACCACTCATCCTGCGTCTACTGTCTTGGCCCTCTCCACTTGCAGGAAGACTGTTCCATTTGTCATTCCTTTAGTGGGAGGGTCATGCTGGAAAGACGCAGGAAGTTGGTTGATAGAGGGTTGCTTAAACCCGAATTTCAGGAGGCCCTGGACAAGGCTGAACAGGTATCCAAGTCTTCGAAGGGGTCAAAGTCTTCAAGAGTGTCGGAGCCCAAGTCTTCGGCTCCGAGCACCTCTTTTCAGATTCGGACGCCGGCTCCTATGACTTCGGTGCCAGGTGTCGAGAGTTTATCTCTGCACGAGGCTCAGGTCTTGGAGCCGGTATCAGAGGTACCACCATCTGCTATTCTTCGCTTGGTGATGGCTTCGATCCCTTTGACCCTTTCTTCGAGGCCCCTTTCCGACTCTGATGTGGACCGAGTGGTACAGAAGCTTATGGAGAATTCGGCTTTGTCCAAATTAATCGAGGTTTCGTCCCAGCTGGTTTCGAAACTCGAGACTATTCCTGTTCCCTCAACACTTCCTCCTCCGAGACCCGTCGAGTCATCGGAGTTAGGAGTCGAAGAACCGATGATTGTAGAGCCCTCGGTGCCGAAGCCTCCAGTAGTGCTGTCGGCTCCGTTGACCTCGACTCCTTCGGAACCAGCCGGAGAGTCTCGGAGCCGAAGATCTTTCCTAGGTTCCGGGGGGGGATAGTCGAACCGAGATATCGGTTCCGACTCTTCCCATCGGTGCCTCGGCTCAGATCAGTTCGGATCCGTCCTCAGTGTCGGAGCCCGTGGTTCCGATTCCGGAGAAATGACCTCCTTCTTCGGATCGGGTCGGATCTTCGGGTTGGGGCACCGGTGCCTTTGACATCATGAGGAAGGTCTTGTCTGATCAGACACATACTTCATCAGTATCTTCGTCTCCTTCCCCAAAAGGTCCGTGTTCTGCTTCTGTGTCTTCGGCTCCTACCAAGCGTCGAGACCCAATGCCTCAGAAGTCCCCACAGGGCGACTCTGGTTCCTCAGACGCATCCCCAGAAGCTCCCGCTGAGGATGTTCCGAGGAAACGACTGTGCAAGAGGAGGCACATAGATTCCCCCCAGGAATCTCTCATATCTGACACCGATTTAGATGAAACAGAAGGGTCCCCACGGTCCCCCTCTGAGGATGTCTCGTTTGCAGACATTTTGGAAATCCTGAAACAAAGGGGGGACTGGCAAACCCTTACCCCTTCTGTGGATGAATCGGTCTTACTGAAGACATTTGGGACTCAACCTTCTACCTCCTGGGTGACTCCGCCCTTTGACGATCTCATGGATCTAATAGCCCGGAGGGCTTGGGAAACACCCGATACAGTGGAACCAGTCCCTCGTAAACCAAATAAATACATGACGGCCCCCCAGGACAAATCTTATCTTACAAAAGGGGTTCCCGTAGATACTATGGTGGTGGCAGCGGCCACTAAGAAAGAGATGTCTGAATCATCTTCCTCTGTCCATCCTCCTAATAAGGATTCTAGGACAATGGACAGATATGGGAAGCGCATATTTAGTTCGGCGACTTTTTCCATCTGATCGCTCAACTACCTTACGCATTTCACTCGTTTACAGAGAGATCTCATTAAGGAACTGGGAGATACTCTCCAGGGACATACAGATGCTGCTGTCGCCGAGAAAGTGACAGCGCAACTTAACACCCTAAATTCCATAGCCAACTCGTCCATGAGGCTGATTTCATACGCAGCCGAAGGGTCGAGTAGAGCGGCAGCTTCAGCGATCGCCCTGAGAAGGCAATCCTGGTTGCGCTTATGCTCCTTTGCGGAAGCCTTTAAGTCTTCCTTTGCCAACGCCCCCTTTGATGGTGCCTCCTTGTTTGGGCCCAAAGTAAAGGAGACTCTCACGAGGTGTGAACAAGAAGGGAAGACCCTGTCTGCCGTAGGGGTCCATTTTTCCATCCCATCTAGACCCTACCCTAAAGGGCAACGAGGAGGAAAAATGTAGTTCCGAAAGACTCCGGGATCTTTTCAGCACACCCAAAGTGATGCCCCCTCCAGAGGCAGAGGAGGGGGAAGAAACGGAAGATGCCGCCCAGCCGGCAGAGGGGGTCCGCAAAATCAGGGCGACAGAGAGACTTTCTCTGGAAAGCCCTTCCAGCACTCCTGAGTGCAGGCCCGGCTGTCCTACTCTGGAGGCAGTCGGGGGTCGCTTGGCTTTATACCCAGAGGCCTGGCTAAATCTTACATCAGATTCCTGGGTAAAAAGCATAGTTACCAGAGGCTACAACATTCCCTTCATCAAAATGCCACCCAACTCCAAAAAACTCCCAGACATCCCACCCAGTCTGCGAGACCATGCAACCATAGAGATAGGAAGGTTGCTCGAAAACAGAGTCATCCAACCAGTCCCGGTGGACCAAATAGGATCTGGAACTTACTCAAGGTTCTTTTTAGTTCGAAAGAAAATAGGGGACTGGAGGCCAATTTTAGACCTCAGCAAGTTAAATGCCTTTGTGAAAAAGGAAAAGTTCCGGATGGTCACGCTACAGTCAATCCTCCCTTTTCTGCAGAAGGGCAACTGGATGTGCTCTATAGATCTCAAAGACGCATACTACCATATCAAGATGGCCAGGGCGTCCAGAGATCACCTGCGCTTCCGGCTGGGAGCCAGTCATTTCCAGTTTCGCGCTCTGCCCTTTGGTCTCACCTCAGCCCCCAAGGTGTTCACCAAATGCATGGCAGTAATAGCGTCTCACTTGAGACGAAGGGGATTCCGGGTATTTCCTTATCTAAACGACTGGCTCCTATCCGCCACCACCGAGTATCGTCTTCTACAAGCCAGGGATTACACCATCAGTCTTGCTCTTCACTAGGCATAGCGGTGAATTTTGGAAAATCTGTCTTATCGCCGTCACAGCGTATCTTATTTATAGGAGCACAGCTAGACACCTCCCTGGCTCAAGTTACTCTCCCCCCACCAAGAGTATCAGACCTCAGGCAGCAAATTTCGCTCCTTCTACACAGCAAGAGAGTCCCTGCATGACAAATATTAAGAGTGCTAGGCTTGATGGCAGCCTCCCTTATTGTAGTTCCTTTAGGCAGGATGCACATGAGGATTCTTCAATGGATGCTGTTCGCCCAGTGGTCGTATCGACAACTTCCACTGTCTCACGAAATCTTGATCACGAATTCTTGCAAGAAGGATCTCTTGTGGTGGATACACAGTCAAGAGCTAACACTAGGACGACCGTTTGTATTACCCAGTCTGGTAGCAACTCTAACCACGGACGCTTCCCTGATAGGGTGGGGGGGATTCTTTCAGGGACAAACAGTCCAAGGTCAATGGTCCAACTTGGAATACAATCTGCACATCAATGTTCTAGAGCTGAGGGCAGTGTTTCTAGCGTTGCAACACTTTCACAAGTCCTTACCTCAGGGAACAGTGACAGTTCAGACAGACAACATGTCAGTGGTCTGGTACATAAACAAGCAAGGGGGAACCAGATCTTACCCATTATGCAGAGGCCCTCAGAATTTGGCAAGGGGCAAAGTACACTGGACGCTTTCTGATAGCAACGCACATCCCGGGGACTTCCAACGTAATCGCGGACAGGTTGAGCAGAGCCATCCTGTTCCCTCACGAGTGGTCCCTCAAACCTCAAGTGGCGGAAGAGATCTTCCACAGATGGGGCCAGCCTTGCTGCAACCTGTTTGCATCCCCATTGAATGCCAAATGCAGAAGCTACTTTGCCCTGTTACCCCCTCCAGGGGGTGTCCCCAGGGACGCACTGGTATACGATTGGCCCCCGGGTCTCCTTTACGCTTTTCCTCCTGTTCCACTAATTCCCAGGTTTTTGCAGAAAGCCAAACGTCTAGACAGGACCATAATACTAATAGCCCCATTCTGGCCTCGACAAATCTGGTTTCCCTACCTTCAATCTCATCAAGTGGAGGAACCATGGATGCTGGACCCGGAGCCAGACCTGTTGACA
Source organism: Protopterus annectens (assembly GCF_019279795.1). Taxonomy (NCBI): domain Eukaryota; kingdom Metazoa; phylum Chordata; order Ceratodontiformes; family Protopteridae; genus Protopterus; species Protopterus annectens. Next base: position 1,582,532,510 of record NC_056729.1, read on the forward strand.
CATTCGTCGGGAGTTCCTCACACCTTTCTCAAGTCCCTCAAACTGACAGCTTGGCTGCTCCGCTTCCCATCTTAGCCAGGTCGGAGTTACTATCCCTTGCAGTACAACAAATTATTGTATCTTCTCACAAACCATCTACAAGGAAATTGTACAACAGCAAATGGAACCGTTTTGCGCACTGGGCCTCCAGACAAGGTATAGATCCATTCGGGGCTCCAGTACACAAGATACTAGATTTTCTTACCACACTTTTTCAAGAAGGAGCATCAACATCCACTATAAGGGTTCAACTGGCGGCTATATCCAATTTTCATATTGGCCATGAAGATGGTTCTCTTATGTCCCACAGACTTTGTAAAGCCTTCATGAAAGGTACCTTTCACCTCCGTCCCCCCTTTCGTAATCCAATAGCACCTTGGAATCTTAATCTCATGCTGTCACAACTCGTGTTGCCCCCTTTTGAACCAGCAGCCACAACTCCGTTAAAATTCCTTTCGTGGAAAACACTTTTTCTGGTTTCCATCACTTCCGCCAGGAGAGTTTCAGAGCTACAGGCTCTATCTATCCGACCCCCGTACATGATTTTTCATCCAGATAGAGTAACCTTGTGCACCAATCCGTCCTTCCTTCCGAAGGTTTGTTCGATTCAGAACATCAATCAATCTATCGAACTACCTACCTTCTTTAAAAACCATTCCAATAAGTTAGAATACACATTGCACAAATTGGACGTTCACAGGCAACTAAGATTTTACTTACATAGGACAAAAGAGTACAGAAAGTCAGATCAACTATTTGTCTCATATGCTGACCAAAGGAAAGGACAGGCAGTAACGAAGGTTACCTTATCCAAATGGCTCTCAGATTGCATACATTTTGTATATGGTGAATCGAAACAGCAACTCCCTTTCAAACCCAGAGCTCATTCTACAAGGGCGATCGCTGCCTCTTCAGCCCATACCGCTCGTTTGCCTTTAGATACCATTTGTGCAGCGGCAACGTGGGCAAAACCACATACTTTTATCGCCCACTATAAACTAGACAAAAGCTCCAGGGACAGGGCGACGTTTGGTTCTACTGTACTCAGGAATGTTCTCCCTTGAGCCACCCAGGAAAAAGGAGCTAGGGACGCTACCCGTGTGTAAGAACAAATGGCGAGATTGAACAATTTCACATTAAGAAGTTATGTTCTTACCATAACGTTCCATGTGAATTGTTCATTTCACCTTTGTTCTTACATTCCCCCCCTCCATCCCCCGTCCTGCGGTCTGGGAGAACGGTTTCAACTGAATTCCTCTTCAGCCTTTTCTAGATATGGTTAGCATATTATTGTACATTAGTAATGGCATCTTTTCTCCTCTGTTTGACAGTAGGGTTCCAGACACTGTGTAGTATCTGTTTATAAGTGTTCTAGACACAGTTCTAAAAGGGATTCTTCTGGTATAGCAAACTAGATCTGAGGGTTAGCACCTGAGGATCATGGGATATTACTGTGCCTCGAGCTTTCTCGAAGATGCGGAGCTAGTGATGCGGCCGATTGGAGGATAGGCTCCGGACCCGTGTGTAAGAACAAAGGCGAGATGAACAATTCACATGGAACGTTATGGTAAGAACATAACTTCTTATTAGTGTTTCTTGGCTCGTTTGAGTTAGAGAGCCAATTGCCCACTTAAATTAGAGGGCTTAACTAATCTTTATTCCCTTAACTTTTTTTTTCTCATTTCATAGCAGTGCTAGGTCCGTTTAAGTTAGAGGGCCTAGCACCCGTTTAACTTAGAGGGCAGAGCTATATTTTTCTTTATATATATATATATATATATATATATATATATATATATATATAGACAGATATACTTAAAATATATGTGCTTTGTTTATTTTCTTATAGAGTGCTATTAGGCTTTATATATTATGTGTGTTTTCCCTAGCCGCGGTGGTGGTGCTGCGGTAGCGTTGTCGCCTCACAGTCAGACGCTGTCCGGTTCGATTCTCAGCTAGAGCATCTTCTGCGTGGAGACATGCGTGTATGGGCATACCTTCGTTGAAGGTTGTACATCAGGGCTGGTAACTCGGCACGTAAAAATCAACTACCAATCATTAGCGGACCGGAGTTCCGCCGTGGCGACCCTTACCGGGAAAAGCCGAAAGACACAACATATTATGTGTGTTTTCCAACTTATAGTGTTTTTTGTAGTTAGTGCTTTAAATTTATAGTGTTTGTAGTTAGTGCTTCCTTCTCATAATGTCTAAGAAAGGTAGAGAGAAGGAACCAAAGCCATCTGGCTTTAAAAAGTGTCAGAAATGTTCACAAAAAATGTCTTTAACTGATGGTCATAGTGTGTGTGTGTGTGTGTGTGTGTGTGTGTGTGTGTGTGTGTGTGTGTGTGTGTGTGTTTATTGTTTGGGGGCCATTCACCTGCAGGAGTCATGTACCTTCTGTCACTCTTTCAGTTCCCACGTTTTGCAGACGAGAAAGAATAAGTTGATAGTCATAGGGCTTCTAAAAACTCTATTTTCTGAAGCTTTAGAAAGCCAGATTATCTCCTCTAAGCCTAAGTCCCCTTCTTCACAAAGTGACAAATCTTCAAAGAGACCTTCTTCTTCTTCCTCCTCATCTGGTCATTCGGAACCACCTGAGAAAATATTAAAAATTTCTTCAGACAAATCTATCTCTTCGGCTCCACAGGATTCAGAACCAAGAGAGATTATGGAATTGGACAAGTCAAGTCCTTTGGCTCCACAGCCTTCGGGACCAAAAGAGACTAACTTTCAAAGCCGATCCACTGAGTTAATACCGGTCTCCCCTACCTTAAGATCTCCTATATTGGAGAGATCTTGCTCACCCACCCTTTCCTTCAGGTCCTCTATCAGCTTATCGGATGATGATGTTCATAGGGTGGTGCGCCGACTTCTGAAGTCACCGGTGCTGGCTAAATTGTTTTTGGCTCCAACCCAAATGGTTCTGGAGTCAACCAAGACTCTTTCATCCACGTCGATTCCTCCTCTGAGCCAGGCTGGATCTTTGGAGCCAAGTACGATTTGATGTAGAATCTTTGGTACCTAGACCCATCCAGGAGATTTCAGAACCGTTTTCTGCTCCGACACCCTCAGTGCCTTCCGAGGTGTCTAGGAGCCAAAGTTCTCCAGTTGGTTCCAGGGGGGATATTCACACCCGAGTCTCCTCGGTTCCGAGGTTAACTCTCAGGGCGTCAGCACAGGTGACCTCGGCTCCTACATCGGGCTCAGAGCCGATCTCCTTGGAGCCGGGGATTCCTTCTACTCTTTGGAACTGGGGGCATCCTTGGAGCTGGGTAGACCTGCTTTCGAGCTGATGAGAAGTGTGCTGTCCCCTCCTACAGCTCTACAGAAGGGTACTGGTAGTCTTCCCCCTAAAGCACCGGAGTCTGTCTTGACACCATCCCATCCTCAGGACAGCAGAGATTCAGGGCCTCAGGTAGCCCTACTGGGCGAGTCCCACTGTCCTGAGACCTCCCCTGAATACCGTTCTGAGGAGGTTCCTCAGAGGAAAACATGCAAGAGGAAGCATCTGGACTCACCAGATGAGTCCGTCACCTCAGACACTGACCTCGAGGAGTCAGAAGGGTCCCCACAGTCGCCCTCTGAAGATATCTCCTTTGCAGATGTCTTAGAAATCCTGAAACAGAGAGGTGGCTGGAAGCCTGTTAACCCTTCTGATGAGGAGTCGGTGTACCTGAAAGCCTTCGGATCTCAATCTTCATCCTCCTGGGTGTCTCCTCCTTTGGATGAACTAATAGAATTGGTCGAAAGGCATGGGAGTCACCAGACGCTATGAAACCAGTCCCTAGGAGACCAAATAAATTCAAAATAGCTCCAGCAGAAAAAGACTTTCTTTTTAAAGGCGTCCCTGTAGATGCTATAGTGGTGGCGGCAGCCGCCAAGAAGGAAATCTCTGAAACGTCCACATCTGTCCACCCACCGAACAAGGAGTCTCAAACGGACAGATATGGGAAGCATATTTTCTTGTCAGCAACTTTTACCCTTCGATCGCTTCACTACCTTATGCACTCCACTAGGCTACAAAGTAATCTCCTGAAGGAGTTAGGAGATACTCTCCAAGGTTCACTAGCTGCAGGGTTTCAGACAAAGTGACCTCTCAGCTGTCCATCTTAAATTCCATAGTTAACTCCTCCATGAGGCTGATTTCCTATGCAGCAGATGGAGCAAGCAGGAGAGCGGGTTCAGGAGTTTCCCTAAGGAGACACTCCTGGATGCGCTTTTGTAATTTTGTGGAACCTTTTAAGTCTACCTTTGTCATTGTCCCTTTCAATGGTTCCTCACCCTTTGGACCAAAAGTCAAAGACACACTCACCAGATGCGAGCAAGAAGGAAAAACTCTCTCTGCCATTGGGGTGCGTTTTTCCGTCCCTTCCAGACCCTGTCCTAAGGGTAAGAAAGGTGGACAAATGTGGTTCAAGAAATCCCGGGGAGTTTTTCAGGATGCACGAGGTGAATCCTTCCCCAGGGGCAGAGGAGAAGGCAATAATAGTAGATGCCATATACGAGGTAGAGGGAGTCCACAAAATCAGAGTGACTGTGATTCCTTTCGCGGATGACCCTTTCAGCGCTCTTGAAAGGAGGCCTATCTGTCCTACTCTGTAGACAGTCGGGGTGCAATTATCTTTGTACCCAGAAGCCTGGCAAGATATCACAAAAGACAGCCAGGTACAAAGTATAATATCCAGAGGTTATTCCATTCCCTTTTCCCTTCCCATCCCATCCCACAACTCCGAAGTATCCCAGACATTGCACCCAGTCTAAGGGAACAGGCAACTATAGAGATTTAAAAGTTGCTAGACAAAAGAGTCATCCAGGAAGTCCCACAGAACAAAAAGGATTCAGAACTTACTCAAGATTCTTTTTAGTGCCAAAAAGAACAGGAGACTGGAGACCCATATTGGATCTCAGCAAACTAAACGAATCCATAAAGAAGTCCAAGTTCCGAATGGCGACACTGCAGTCACTTCTTCCCTTTTTAGGGAAAGATGATTGGATGTGCTCAGTAGACCTCCAAGATGTATACTACCACATAGAAATGTACAGAGCATCAAGGAGTCACTTATGCTTCCAGCTGGGAGCCAGTCATGATCAGTTTCAAGTTCTGCCCTTTGGTCTCACCACAGCCCCCAAAGTGTTCACCAAATGCATGGCAGTAGTCACGGCTCACTTGAGATGGCTAGGAATCCAGGTGTTTCCATATCTAGACGACTGGCTCCTGACTGCCACCACCAAGCATCTACTACAACTGTCCAGAGACGAAACCTTACAAATTTGTTCTCAATTAGGGATAACAATAAATTTAGGGAAATCTGCCTTGTTGCCTTGTCAGCATATTACCTTTATAGGAGCAGAATTAGACACTGTCTGTACGATGGCAAAGTTACCTGCAGAGAGACTTTTGGTACTCAGACAACAAATTTCCGATCTGCCAAAGGCAAAAGTAGCAGTGAAAACAGTTCTAGGAACGATGGCATCAACGATTACCCTAGTTCCATTAGCCAGGATGCACATGAGAATTCTTCAGTGGCTTCTCTTTTCTCAGTGGTCCTTACAAGAACTTCCCATGTCCCACCAGATCAGAATTACAGAGTCATGCAAGCAGGATCTAAGATGGTGGCTCCTTTCCAGTCATGTCACATTAGGTCGACCCTTTACTCCACAACAACCTCTGGCAGCAGTGACCATGGATGCCTCCCAGATAGGGGGAGAGCATTATCTGGGGAGGACGGTCCAAGGCACATGGCAGGAACACAAGAACCATTTGCATATCAATTTTCTAGAGATGAGAGCAGTGCTCTTGGCATTGCAAGCACTTCAGGACTCTCTTCCACTAGGAACAATTGCAATTCAGTCAGACAATATGTTGGTGGTTTGGTACATAAACAAGCAAGGAGGAACCAAGTTCTACCCCCTTTGCTGAGAGGCTATCAGAATATGGCAATGGGCAATCTCTTCCCAACGCTTTCTGATAGCAACATACATCCTGGGGAAGTCCAATGTGATAGCAAACAGACTGAGCAGAGCAATTCTGATGCCTCATGAGTGGTCCCTAAAGAAAGAGGTAGTGGAAAGGATATTCCAGAAATGGGGCCAGCCTTGCTGCAACCTATTTGCCACTCCCATGAATGCCAAATGCAGCAGCTGTTTTGCCCTAATCCCCCCCTCCAGGGGAGTCATCCAGGGATGCTCTTGTTCACGATTGGCCCTCGGGACTACTGTATGCATTTCCCCCTTTCCCCCAATACCACAAGTCATTCAGAAAGCCTACTTGTTGGGAAGCAGGATAATTCTCATCGCTCTATACTGGCCTCATCAGATTTGGTTTTCCTTCCTCCAGCCACATCTTCAGGAGGAACCTTGGACTCTGGACCTAGTTCCAGACCTTCTGATTCATATGTCGAGAACCCTCCACCACCCCCCCTTCCAAACTCTCAACTTGACAGCATGGCTGCTCCAGTTCCCAACTTAGTCAGGCTTCACAATTTTATGCCAGTAGTTAAACACATCCTGGTATCCTCACACAAGACTACAACTAGGAAGCTATACTCTAGCAAATGGAAAAGGTTCTCACTCTGGGCACAGAGTAAAAACATCAATCCCTTTTCTGCTCCGATCTCTTCTAGTCTTGAGTTCCTATCAGAGTTTTTTCAACAAGGTTCAGCAGCAGCTACTATCAAGGTGCAATTAGCTGCAATCTCAAATTTTCATATAGATGACGGAACTTTGAACTTGATGTCACACAGATTATGTAAAGCCTTTTTAAAAGGTACCTGCTTATTAAGACCCCCCCATTAAAGAACCACTGTCGCCATGGGACTTGAATTTTGTTCTAACATATCTGACCTTGCCCCTTTTGAAGCCTCATCATCTTGTGACCTCCAATTTCTGTCTTTGAAGACAATTTTATTAGTTGCTATTAGCTCGGAATTGCAAGCTTTATCAATCAGCCCTCTTTTTTTAATCTTCCATAAGGATAGGGTATCTCTCCGGACAAACCCGTCATTTTTACCTAAGGTGTGTGCACAACATAACTTAAACCAATCTATGAGCTGCCAGTGTTTTTCCCTAATCATGGCAACAAGGTAGAATACAATTTACACCAGTTAGATGAGCATAGACAACTTCGCTTCTATCTACATAGAACTTAAGATTTCAGAAAGTCTGATCAATTAATTGTTTCCTTTTCAGAAGTCAAAAAAGGCATGCCAGTCACTAAACTCTCACTCAAATTGTATTACCTTTATTTACAATTCTAGTAACAGACAATTACTGTTCAAAGTCAAGGGTCACTCTACTAGGGCCATCCCAACGTCATCTGCTTATCTAGCTAAACTATCAATGGACAGTATTTGTGCCGCTGCTACATGAGCAAGAGCTCACACATTTATCACATTACAAAGTGAATTTGGCCTCCAGGGACAGGACTTCAGTTGGTTCCACTGTGCTGAAAAGTGTACTCCCATGAGCCACCCTGTGAATATGGTGCTAAGGATGCTGTCCCAACCAGTAAGAATGAAGGCGAGATAGGACAACATAACATAAAAAAGTTATGTACTCACCATAACATTCCATGTTTGTTGTCCATCTCGCCATTCATTCTTATGATCCCACCCACCTTCCCCCCTGCCTAAGACTTCTAGAGAACCTGGAGGATTTCTTTCATTGGACAAGGAGCTCCTCTGGCTTTCTTACCATTTAAGTATCCTTTATTATAGGACTAGTGTACACATGTGGCTATGGTTAGCAGCAAACAAGATCTGGGGAATCACACACTGCATGATGGGATAGGTGTTCAGCCATGAGCCAAGTGAAAGACTTCGAGCTATAGTATGCGGCCGAGCCCAACCAGTAAGAATGAATGGTGAGATGAACAACAAATATGTAACGTTATGGTAAGTACATAACTTCTTTTTTTTCTTTCCACAGGTGGGAATATACCTTTATGCCTCCCCCTTTTCACTGATGGGAAGAGTTCTAAAGATACAGAAGGACTCTCCATAAATACGTCTGGTAAATCTGTTTTGAGCCATACACATTGGTTCTCCCTTCTCCCTTCAGTTACCACAAACTGACCTGCTTACAAAGGACAAGGGATTACTGATCCATCCCATCATACAGAACCTACATCTGACAGTGTGGATGGTAAGAATTTGATCCCGTTTAAGCACCTTTTTTCTGAGGATGTACAGCAGGTATTAAAAAAGGCTAGAAGATCTGCAACTAGGAAATCATATGTGGCAAAGAAGAGAAAAGTTTCTAGCTGGCGCTGCAAGAGAGAGAGAGAGATCAGGACCCATCCTGATAGAGAAGTCACCTCTTGTTTTCCAGTACCTGTGTGAATCTATGAAATCAGGTGTGTCTTATATTTTATGAAGGTGCATTTATCAGCAATTTCTGCTCATCTGCTATTGGATCCCCCCTTTCTGCCCAGTTCCAAGTAAAGCAATTTTTGAAAGTGACATTACATATTTGCCCATATAGAAAACAGACGGCTTCATCATAGGATTTTAAATTTGTTCTGGAAAGTTGACCCTTCTACCTTTTGAATCAGCTTTTCAGGCTGACTTGAAATTGTTAAAGTGGAAGACAGTTTTTCACACTGCACTGACTTCAGCAAAAAGAGTATCTAAGTTGCTAGCTCTTACATCTTTCTTACCTTTCCCCTCATCCACAAGGACAGGGTATTCCTAAAAATGAACCTTCATTTATGCCAAAAGTAACTTCTGAATTTACTTTAAATCATTCTGTCCATCTCCCTGAGTTCTTTCCTAAAGCCAAAACAGGGGAGAAGGAATTCATCACATTTTGGATGCCCCCAGACAACATAGACATTATTTGGAGAGGAATAAGGGCTTCAAAAATTCTGACCAGCTTTTTCCCGTTTTTGAATGAAAAAAAAACGTACAGTTTATAAGCAGATAGTTTCAAAATAGTAGTCTAATTCTACACAGTTTTGTTGCTTCCCTCATGGAGCGCTCCTCCTCAGAGAGTCAAGACACATTCCACCAGAGCTGTGACTATGTCCTGGACCTTTTGGAAAGTAGAGCTATTCTAGAGGCAACAGCTTGGTCATCTGTACACAGTTTTGCTAAACATTACAAGACTGACTCTTTTTCCTGGGCCAATCCTACTTTTATTAGATCTGTGCTTTTTCGTCTCCTGAATTCTGGTCCTGCTTCCCCTGCCCTTCCTATCTAAGCTTTGACAATCGTCTCATGTAAGTAGATGCTTATTGCAACAGCAATCTAATGATGAGCATAGTATATAGTTGTGTAAATAAACAACTGTAGCAGCGCATGTTCAAATAGATCACTGTTTTAGTACTAACACCCTCCTCTCTCCCCCTTCATATGTATATTTTTTTATCCTGTTTCTAATACATACCCTTCTTTTCCCTTTCTCTGTTTTGGCTGGGGTGGGTTGTGGGTTCTTCTTCCCCTTTTGAAATAGGTGTGCAGAGATAGCCTCAATTAGATGGAAGCATGAAATCTCTGAAATGTGCCCATATAATTCCTTTTATACTAGCACTCTTCTACTCCAGTGGACACCAATAGTCAACTCCTCCCTGGTTAGATCCGACCACAAACTATAATCACCTTGGAAATCCACATCCCTCCTACCCCCCCCCAAAAAAAAAAAGATAACCACCATGAAAAACTTCTCCAAAGCTAACTTTGGGCTCCTAAATACAGAGGTGGCTAACTTCACGGCACCCATGCAAATGGAGAATAGTTCCATGACCGCTGAATCATACACCAATGCACTGTACGAACATGTCCACAAATGCATGGATCTCGCCACACCCAATAGAACCAAGACGCTCTCCTCCAAAAATAGGAAGCTAATTTGGTGATCCCCTGCCATAAACAAACTCTACAACAGAAGGAGGAAACTGATGCGGAATAAGGTGAAGTCTCAAGACTGGAAAAACTCCCTTATCAGCCTCAACAAAAAGTTGAGATCCCTCATCAAATCCTCTAAAGCTAGCTATGAAAACAGAATTGCAGCAGATAGTAAAGACAACCAGAAGGCCTTCTATAGTTAGGTAAAGAATCTCCATGGCAATTCCCAGATTTGCTCTGAGCTGTTGCACAATGGTACCTCCTATACCGAGCCAACAGATATTGCCAATATAATGGCCGACAGATTCAGTGCCAACTTTACCTCTCTCTCTCCCTCCCAATGGGCCTATCACATTAACAGTAGATTGCCAGGCATCCAGTATTACTGCTGCACAGGTTAAAACAGCACTGTCCAAGGCCAAAAATACAGCTTATTTATTTATTTATTTACATTTGTTGACCAGGAAAATCCGACTGGACACAGGTTCTTTTTCAGCGGAGGCCTGGGGAGAAAAGCTCCACAATAAAAACAACAATTAATTACAAGTTACAAGAAGTATAGGTAGGTTTTGTTTAACAATAGTAGTAAACAGTTATAGTTCAGAATGAAATTATTTAGTTAAATGGTACAACACTTATATCACTGGTGCCATAAAGACTAACAAGTATTTTAATAGCTGAGCTAGCAGCTATTACCCTTGAATAACAGTGATTAAGATTACAGCTGAGATATAGGTTTACAAGCAATGTATTCTGTGCTTCTCTGGGACCTGACAATATCCCTGGCTGTGTGCTATATGAACTACAGAGTGAACTGGCACCTCACCTGTGTGCTCTGTTCAGTCACAGCCTCACCTCAAGCTTTGCCCTACTGAATTGCACACTGCTACAGTCATCCGTCTCCACAAAGGAGGAGTGACTACAGACCCTGGGAACTATCGCCCCATTAGCCTAATGAGTCTGATATGCAAAGCTATGGAACGCATCATCATGGACCTAATAAACAAGGATATAGGGAATCTCTTTTGAGTCAGTTACCACAGCTGTGGATGAAGGCCAGGTGGTTCACACAGCCTACCTTGATCTGGCTAAGGCCTTTGATATCATTCCCCCACTCAGGAATCATAGAAAAACTCAGTAAGCTCGGCATCAACCCCTATATCACTAGGTGGGTTGCAAACTGGCTCACAGATAGAACCCACAGTGTGAAAGTAGCTGACTCCAAGTCAGACTGCCGACCAGTCACGAGTGGAGTCCCACAGGGTTCAGTCATGGGTCCTCTCCTGTTTGGAATCTACTTCTCTGAAGTCCAGGCCAACACGAAGGGAATCTGGCTGACAAAGTTCACAGATGATTGCAAGTTGGGAGCTATTATTAACTCCCCAAGTGATGTTGGCATCCTACAGAAAGGCCTCATTGAGATCAACGACTGGTGTCAGAACCATGGCCTTAAGCTCAATGCCAAAAAATGTGTCGTCATTCCCTTTGGGAAAAACCCGGTTCCCATGAATTACCACATCGATGGTAGTCCACTGAACACAGAAGGCATTATAAGAGATCTGGGAACACAGGTTAACAGCAACATCTGAAGTAGTTAACTTCATTTGTCCATCAACTTGTGGGTATCGGATCCATATCGGATCCGAGCTGGCAGCTTCAAACAGCTAAGATCCAAGCTCCTCCCCTTACCCATAATCCCCTGCCATCCCTCTCTGACCTCAGATCTCGTTTGCCGCAGTTGACTCAACAGCTTTGAACGAGTTCCAGGTGTGCGTTTTTAGTTGTTCTGTAAGAAAAATATTGCTTTTCTAATTTTTCTGTAGTGTAATATTGCTTGTTGTTTTGTGTGTTGCCCTTGTATTTAAAACCCTTTAGTTTTAATATTGTTATCTGGTCAATTTTTCATGTAGTTTATTCCTCCCCGTGTGTGTGAAGGTGTGTGTGTTAGGCCTTGTGTTGTTTTTCTTAGTTTAACTATGTCTGAGGCCCCAAAAACATTTTTCTCTAAAAGCACCGAGTGTGGCCATAAGCTATCCCCGGCGGATGGCCACACTCAGTGTGTTATTTGCCTTGGGGTTGACCACCTTTCCTCAGGCTGCACTATTTGTGTAGCCTTCAACCCCAGGGCTCTAAAGGACAGGAGATCGAAGCTGCTTTTGGTGGGACTTTTGCCCCCGGATTCGGCTTTGGCCTACTCTCCCTTGGTGGCACCTGCCGTGGCCGCGGCAGTGCCCCCTTCCACCCCTGCTCCACTGGCCGGGACTCAACCTCCCACCTTGGGCCAGGAGGAGAGGGATGCTAGGTGGGAGAAGAAGAAGGAAAGACACCACAAGCGGCGGGCCGAGTCTTCCTTCTCGGCTCCGCCGGCTAAGCAAGCTGCTTCTCCCAGGGCTTCCGGGCCTTCACCTTCCCGACTCCATTCACCTCGCTTCTCCCCAGTGCCGGAGGAGGAGACCCGGTCGCTGTCGAGGTGGCACTCCAGGCCCGCCTCGGTGGCCTCCTCTAGGTCTACCCGAAGCTTGTCCGATGCAGATATGGACCGGATGATGCGTAGGTTCCTCCAGGCCCAGCTGCAGATTGGAGTGCTCATGCCTCCCCCCCCCCCCTCCGGGGGGAAGCTTGACCCCCTTTTTCACCCCGATTGCTCCTTCTCCGACCCACTTTCGGGGTTCGGAGCCTTCAGATCCGGGTTGCATGGGAGCCGGGGGAGGTTCGGCACCGATAGTGCTTCGTACTTCGGCTCCGACCGTGCCCTCGAGTTTGTCGGGTCCGTTTTCAGATCAGAGCTCTCGGAGCCGAGAGCTAAACTTCGGATCCGGAGGGGTCAGTGTGTCTTCGGCTCCGGCTCGGTCGGAGCATACTGGCTCTTCAGATCCGATTGCTTTGGCGCCGGCCCCAATCCACACATTGGATCGAAGGGGGCTGCTCTCGGATCCTAGAGAGAGCAGTTCTCCCTCGGCGTTTGATGTAGTGGAGAGGGTATTGTCGAGGGATTCCAGGCCCCAGGCTCCGACTATGGATCAACCCTGCACTCCCTCTCAGACGGGCCTACCTTCCATCACCCGGCCCCAGGGACAGCCTGCGCCTACGTCCCAGGTCGTTCCCTTAGAGGAACAAGATGTGGTTGGTGAGGCCTCTTCGGACAGCCCCCCCCCACCCCCGAGGAGGTCCCTCACAAACGTAAGTGCAAGAGGAGGCACTTGGACTCACCTGAGTCTTTGACAGAAGACACGGATTTAGAGGAAGGGGAAGGTTTCCCAAGGTCACCCCCCGAGGACGTCGCCTTTGGAGACATTATGGAAATGCTTCGAATTAGAGGAGGGTGGTCAGCCCAAATGCCTTCCTCGGATGAGTCTGTGTTCCTGGGGGCGTTTGACACAAGTCCATCTACCTCTTGAGTGTCCCCTCCCGCCGATCCCCTGGTAGATCTCATCACTACCAGGGCATGGAAGGAACCGGACACTGTTGAGCGCATTCCAAAGAGGCCGGACAAAATCCTTAGTCCCCCCACTGATAGGGCAGAATGGAGCAAGGGTGCTCCTGTAGATGCCATGTTGGTGGCGGCTGCCACCAAGAGGGAACTAGCCCTTGAGAGTTCCTCGGTCCATCCTCCCGACAAGGAGTTTTGGACGATGGACCACCTGGGGAAGCGGATGTTCGCTTCAGCTACCTTTGCAGTGAGGTCGCTGAACTATATGGCACACGTCATAGGACTCCAGCAGGATCTCATCAAGGAATATGCCGGGTCGCCCTCAGAGTCCATGTCGACTGAGGATAAGAAGGTGTTCTCAGCTCGAATGGCCACTCTCAAGTCCATCTCGAACACTTCTATGCGGCTCCTCTCCCATGCCACGGAAGGAGCCGCTAGAGCTAGTGGAGTGGGCGTTGCTTTGAGACGACAAGCTTGGCTCCGCCTCTGCAACTTTGCGGAACCCTTCAAGGCATCCTTCACAAATGCCCCTTTTGACGGTTCTTCACTTTTTGGTAAGACCGTCCGCAACACGCTGGTCCAGAGCGAGAAAGACGGGAAGATGTCTGCCGTCAGACTCCACTTCTCGGCTCCCCAGAGGTCCTTCTCCAGGAACCAAAGGGGACAGAAGAAGATGTGGTTCCGGAAGTCTCAACAGTCCCGTTTCGCTCTGGACCCCTCGTCCTTCAGAGGCAGAGGAGGACAAGGTGGATGCCGTCCCAGAGGCAGAGGGGGATCGAAGAATTTCGGGTCGAGAGAACCCTTTTCGGATCAGCCCGCGCAGCAGCCCTGAAGGGTTACCCGACTGTTCCACTCTGGAGGCAGTCAGGGGGGGCGTTTCTCGAGGCACCTGGCAGTTTGGGAGTCCATTACAACAGATCGCTGGGTGCTTCAAATCATATCCAGAGGTTACAAAATCCCCTTTCTGAATCCTCCGCCCAGACCCCGGAGCCTCCCCGATGTCCCACCCAATCAAAGGGAGGCAGCAGCCGCAGAAATAAAGCAGCTGCTAGAAAAAAGAGCAATCCAGCGCGTCCCCCCAGACCAGTCCAGATTGGGCTTCTACACCAGGTTCTTTCTGGTGCCAAAAAAGATGGGGGACTTAAGGCCAAGCCTCGACCTGTCCTTGCTAAACCTGTCAGTGGCCAAAGAAAAGTTCCGGATGGTCACCATTCAATCCATTCTCCCCCTCATGCAGGAGAACGACTGGATGTGCTCGATAGACCTCAAGGATGCATACTACCACATATTGATGGAGAGACGCTCCAGAAGGTTTCTCCGCTTCCAGCTAGGAGCCAGTCAGTACCAGTTCAGGGCCCTACCCTTTGGTCTCACCACAGCCCCCAGGGTGTTCACCAAAGTGTTGGCAGTAGTAGCGGCCCACCTGAGACTCCAGGGTATACAGGTCTTCCCCCTACCTGGACGACTGGCTCCTGACCACCCCTATGTTCAGCCAGAGATTACTTCCTCCACCTGGCCTCTCGGCTGGGAATCACAATCAATCTCAACAAATCTTCCCTTCATCCAACCCAGGTCTTAGACTTCATAGGAGCCAGATTAGATACAAACCTATTGAGAGTCTACTTAACTCCGGACCGGATTCGCACCATGAAGCTCCACGTACTGGCCCTTGTACTATCCCCGGCTCCTCCAGCGGAATTGGTTCTGAGGGCTCTAGGTCCATGGTGGCCACGATCAATCTGCTACCTTTAGCGAGCTTGAACATGAGAGTACTACAGTGGACCTTGCAGGTTCAATGGTCCATCTTGCTACACCCGCTGAGTGCACCTATCCCCCTCAGCAGGGCTTTCAGGAATTCCCTGCTCTGGTGGCTCCAATCCCCGGACCTCCACATAGGGCGCTCCTTTTCTATGTCCCCGCCTCTAACCACGGTGACCATGGATGCTTCTCGCCTAGGGTGGGGGGGCACTGCATGGGCAGAACCGTCCAAGGCACGTGGACCCATTCAGAGACCTTATTGCATATCAATGTCCTAGAGATGAGAGCGGTGCTTTTGGCATTGCAAGCACTCCAAGCCCTTCTTCCCTTAGGGATGGTTGCAATTCAGACAGACAACATGTCAGTGGTCTGGTATATCAACAAACAGGGGGGAACCAGATCCTACCCACTTTGTCGAGAGGCCATGAGAGTTTGGGAATGGGCGATCTCCACCAACTGCTTTCTCATAGCGACGCGTATCCCGGGTCGGTCAAACATTTTATCAGACAGGCTGAGTCGAACCATCCTCTCGCCGTACAAGTGGTCTCTGAACCCCAGAATAGCGAAGCAAATCTTCCTCAAGTGGGGTCAACCTTGCTGCGATCTCTTCGCGTCTCCTTCGAACGCAAAGTGCAGCGACTACTTCGCTGTAATTCCCCCACCAGGGGAATCCCCCAGAGACGCTCTGGTGCATGTTTGGCCATCCGGTCTACTTTATGCTTATCCCCCTCTTCCCCTAATGCTAAAATTCTAGCATAAAGCCAGTCGGTTGGGGAGCAGAGTAATCCTCATAGCCCCATTCTGGCCTCGTCAAACATGGTTCCCATGTCTATGGTCTCACCTAGTGAATCCTCCATGGAATCTAGATCCCACCCCGGATCTGATCTCTCACCCATTGGGTTTACCAACTCCGAACCTGGACAACCTCAAGCTCACTGCTTGGCTGATCCAGTTCCAGTAATAGTTAGGACTCCTGGTATCTCGTCCCCTGTTAAGGCTATTTTAGTGGCCGCTCATAAACCCTCTACGAGAAAGGTTTATAACAGCAAATGGAAACGCTTTACTATCTGGGCGGAGCATAGAAATCTGGATCCCTTTGCAGTTCCCATACCAGCGGTGTTAGAATTTTTGTCGACCTTATTCGACCAAGGTGCTAGCTCTTCCACGGTCAAACTCCAGTTAGCTGCAATTTCCCATTATCATGTGGGAAGTGACCTCGGTTCCTTAGCATCTTCCAAATTATGTAAGACGTTCTTAAAAGGCACCTTCCTCTTAAGACCTCCGGTGAAAGACGCATTCCCTCCATGGGATTTAACTCTCGTCCTCCAGTCCTTGACCGGCCCTCCGTTTGAACCCGCAGCCACGGTGGATCTGAAATACTTATCTTGGAAGACGGCCTCATTGCTATCACTTCGGCCAGAAGGGTTTCGGAGCTTCAAGCCCTTTGCGCCAAACCACCGTACTTGGTCTTCCATAAAGATAGAGTTTCCCTCAGGACCAATCCCTCCTTCCTACCCAAAGTTGCTTCTGAGCCCAATATTAATCAATCTATTAATTTGCCAGTTTTCTTTCCAAATTATCAAAACAAGGGTGAATACAAATTACATTCTCTGGACGTACATAGGCAATTGAGATTCTACTTGCACAGGACCGCTGAACAAAGGCAATCTGAGCAACTCTTTGTATCCTTTGCAAAACCCTCTTTGGGCAAACCAGTATCAAAAGTTACATTGTCCAGATGGATTTCCCAATGTATACTCCTTGCATACAAGAGTTCTGGTAGACCTGAACCTGAAAGAGTCCACGCTCATTCTACCCGATTGATCTCTACTTCTGCTGCCTTTTGCTCCAGAGTCTCCCTGGACGACATTTGTTCAGCAGCCACTTGGGCTTCATCCCACACTTTCATTAACCATTACAAGTTGGATCTAATTTCCAGAGGGAGAGCATCCTTCGGCTCTGCAGTGCTCCGGAATATCCTTCCATGAGCACCCCCCCCCAGGTTTGGGTAGCTGGGGACTCTGCCCACAGGTTGATGGACAAATGAATTTAACTACTTCAGATAAAGAACTTATGTACTCACCATAGCGTTCCATCTGAGTAGGTAAACTTCATTTGTCAGCAACCAACCCCCCCTCCATCCCCCTAACCTATAGTGCGTCCTAGAAGGATTCCTTGTCCTTTTCCCCGGATAACACCAGGTTAGGAGTTGCAGGTGATCTTTTGTTGTAATATGCTGTTTTACCATAGCAAACTCGATCTGAGGTCAGAGAGGGATGGCAGGGGATTATGGGTAAGGGGAGGAGCTTGGAGCTCTGATCTTAGCTGTTTGAAGCTGCCGGCTCGGATCCGATATGGATCCGATACCCACAGGTTGCTGACAAATTAAGTTTACCTACTCAGATGGAACGTTATGGTGAGTACATAACTTATTTTTCTCTTTCGACCACCTCATTGCCACTGTGGTCAGAAAGTCCTTCTATGTGGCACATCTCATTACTAAGGGTTTTGCATCCAGGAAGAAGGAGGTCATTGTCTCCCTCTACTCTTCCCTCATTAGGCCAGTCATCGAGTACAATGCCCCATTTGGCATGTACTTCACTAGACACCTGCAACAACTGGAGAGGCCGCAAAAGTACCTCACAAAGAGGATTCTAGGCCTTATTCACCTACTTAGAGGCTATCTCTGCTTGACTTACAAAGCTATGTCTGACCCAGCTCTGTTAATAATGCTACATCTAAAGAAACCCCAGTCCCTACGCACCACACTTTCCAGAGACCTCAACCTCATTACCACAATCAACAGAACGTACTGGAAGGACAGGTTCATAACCCAGAGACTGCCCATGCTATGGAATAGACTTCCCATACATGTCAAACAGAGCACCTCACTAGCCCTCTTCAAGAGAAATCTTGGTGAGTGGATGGGAAATAGAAAATTCACAGCGGGGATCACTCCTGTGGCTGTACTTGACAGAGGTGCTGGGAACTAAGGTCAGGTGGCACGATGCCAGGGTAATCCTATGGGCTAGGCTTGTAAAGGCTCCAGGGCCATTAACCTAGTACACACCTATGAAACTATGAACCTATTTAGGTACAAGGAAGGAACCCAAATAACTTTTGTCACTGACTGGAAATACAGTCCTTGTCAGGATACATTACATATAGCTAGAAACTGCTACAGCAGTTATCCATTTGAATATCTTCTGTTATGGTAAATTTATTTGTGCTACCTGCCATGAATTGGGAAGCCTCCACCTGTGTCATCTGGCCTCACAACATCCTGGGTGGTCTGTTATTTCTCTGTAATGCCCACTCTTTCAGGCACTATTACTTTATTATTTGATTACTAGTTTGTACAATGTGCTTATGTAGACTGTTGCTTAATAGGTACTTGTCATAAATTTTACACATACACACACATATATATATATATATATATATATATATATATATATACATATATATATATATACATATATATATATATATATATATATAGATATATAGATATATAGATAAATACATACATACTAATTGATGTCTAAGTTTAACCTTGAAGGTGTGACATTTTTTTAAGTGAAATTTTTCTACCCAAGTCTCCACTGAAAACGGTCAAAGTCCAGTTGGGCAACCCAGTTTTCAGAATTTAAACAAAAGAATTTAAACAAAATAAATAAAAATGAAATAAAATAATGAAATGAAAGAAAAAACAAGCAAATTAATAAACAACTGTTATTAAATATGTCCAAATCCAAAAATCTAGCAGGTAATTCTTTCTTCTCCTGTCATTTATCAAAAATGTAGATCTCTATCCCACAATTCCTAAGAGCTATTTCCAAAGCAAAACCCTTCAAACAACAGTTAACGCAATACCTAACTGACTCTTGATACCAAGCTTACTCAACTCCAGGTTAATCCAAACTTATAACTCAAAGAATTACCTTTTGAGCACTATCCATTCCACTTCTGTCCCTCTCCTTTTCTGTCTCCACTTTCACATACTCTATCCCTCTGACATTCCTCTCTTGCTTCACTATCCACTGCACTCTTCCACTCAGTCTCCTTCCCATTCATCCGCTATCCCACTCTCACCTGCATCGTATCTTCTCTCCTAGCAGGATAGTGTTTCAAAAGGACTTGATTATGACCTTGGCCCATCAAATTTTCAACTATAGCTTATTATTCATTGTGTTTAATCTCTATTTGAGACCACGCATCTTAAAATGAATGAACTGTGATTACCTCCGAATGTCAGTCTACTTACTTGAAATCATGTTACCTAAACTGAATTTACATTTGTCTTGTCTTAACATCTGTACTGTTGCTGTGTAATTTTTTGTGGAGCTTTTCTCTCCAGACCTCCACTGAAAACAGGCTGTGTTCAGTCGAACATTTATAGGATCATAGGACGATACTACGGTATTGGTCCGGAGGCCCTTACAGCCTAGCCAAGAATTTCACTCATGTTCCCACAAAGTCAGCACCTGTTTTCCCTGTCCAACAAGGACACAGGTGGGATCCCAGGGGTATATTTTTTGTTTCTCATCCAGTTGTCCAGGTTCCTCTTAAAGAGGGCTAGTAAGATACTCTGCTTGACATGGAGAGGGAGTGTATTCCACAGATGGAGGAGTCGTTAGGACACAAATCTATCCCCCCAACAAGTTCTATTAATGTCACAGACCAGGTTGAGGCCTTGCGTGCGAGTTGCGTGAGTGGAGTTTGACTTACAGATATGCAGCAACTCCATCAAGGCTGAGTCTGTGACAGCCTTGTATGCCAGACACAGGTCACCTCTGAGCAGTCTGTACAAGACTGAGTACAGGGACAGGGCTTTTAGCCTATCTGTATAGGATTGGTGTTTGAGACCCTGGATTTTCCTGGTCAGGAACCTCTGTGGTCTCTTCAACTTCTGCATTTGCCTGGCAAGGTACATGCCGAAGAGGACATTGTACTTGATAATGGGTCTGATAAGGAGGGAGTAAAGGGATGTTATGACCTTGTTCCTGGATGAAATACCCTTACTTATGAGGTGGGCCACGTAGAAAGCCTTCCATACAACGGAGGCAACATGGTGGTCAAAAGTCAGGTTGCAATCAACCTGGGTGCCCAAGTCCCTCACACCTGATTGCATGCTTAATACATTGTTATTAATGTGATAATTAGTGGGGACTCTAATTCCCTAAAGGGGATAATGATGTATTTCTTGGCATTCAGTTTGAGGCCATGCCTCTGGCACCAGTCATTAGTTTGGGTAAGGCCCTATTGGAGGATGTTCACATCACTAGGGGAATTTAAGACAGTGCCTAGCTTGCAGTCATCTGCAGACTTAGTCAGCCACAGACCACTGGTTTCGGCTTGCACCTCAGAAAAGTATATCTCAAACAGTAGAGGCCCCAAGATCGATCCTTGGGGTATGCTGCTTGTTATGGGTCTACTACTGGAGGTGGCTTCCTCTGTTTTGACTGAGTGGGTTCTATCAGTGAGCCAGTTAGCTACCCATCTGGTAACATATGGGTTGATGCCTAGCTGGGTTAATTCATCTATTATGCCTGAGTGGAGAATAGTGTCGAAGGCTTTGGCTAGATCAAGGTAGGTGGTGTGCACTGTCTTCCTCTCATCCATGGCTTTGGTGACTATTTCAAAGAAGGCGACCAAGTTAAACAGGCATGATCTCCCTTTGACAAAAAAAGGTCCATGATAATGCATTGCATGGCCTTGCAGATCGGGCTAGTTAGGCTGATGAGCCTATAATTGCCTTGGTCGGTGGATGCGCCACCTTTGTGTAGAGGGATGACAGTGGCTGTCCTCCATTCTGCTAGGATGAAGTCAGTGGAGATGCAGTGGTAAAATAGGGTGCCTAGTGGTGCTGAGAGCTCTTGCCTGAATTCATGTAGGACACAGCCAGGGATGATGTTGGGTCCCATGGAGGCTGTATTTTTTGCCTTTGAGAGGGCATTAATGACCTGCTCCCTGGTGATGAGAGGAGGGGGGCATGGGGTTTGTCTTGGTTTACTGATGGGGGGAACGGGGGGGTGAAGTTTTCACTGAACTTGTCTGCCAGCAGGTTGGCTATATCTCTGGCACTTGTGTATGTGGTATTCTTGACCAGCAATTCAAAACAAATTTGGGAGTTACCTTTGAGCTTGCTGACATATGCGAAGAAGGCCTTGTGATTGTCCTTAGTGGATGTGGCCAATTTGGACTTGAAGTTAGCCTTAGAGGATTTCACCAGAGACCTTATTTGCTTGTTCAGACAAAGGAGAGATTGCTTCCAGTTTGGCACCCGCTCCTTCTTGATCCTGGACAGCAATTTTTTCACTGTGAACAAATGTTAATAAAGTAAAATAGAATAGAATGAATGAATGAACAAGCAAGGAAGAAGACATTATAACCTAAAACATGAACTTGAACATTCATTTGCTGTTATAACATATAAAAGTATTGCTATTGTCTGTACTTCCAAAAGTAGTTTCAGGCTAAATGATTCATTAAAACAATATGGTTTTAATGAACTGACAGTATAAATCCAGAACAATTCATGCATATTTAGAGTATTCGTGTGATCATAATTAGGTAACCGCTGCAGTATATCAAGATATATGAGCTATATTGTGCACAAGATATAACAGATGCCCAGCTTTAAAAGCTTCAGGACACCTTCAATGCACTCAATATGTTGATGGCTTGAGCAGACAAGGAAGAAAATCAGCAGTTCAGGTGGCAAACCCTTTAGAGCCTTCATACAGCAGAGGAGTGCTCCTCTTGTGGGCTTTCAAGGACAGCTGTTTGGATAGCGTATCTCTATTGCTTGTCAAAAAAAATTCCTTTCAAGTGAAAACCTTCCATATTTGATTTTTTTTCTAAGGAAAAGCAGTACTTTTGCAAAGAACCATTCTATTATTACTAGGTTTTATTGTTTTTAAGACTGACGCAAGACATTCTTGTCAATTGAATTAGTGTATTTTAATTTACTGTTTTTAAATGTAGACTTTTGGTTTGAACAAGTTTACTTTTACTTTTTATTAATGTACATTTATAAATTATTTTTTGAGACTGGGGCAAGTGTCTTTTGCATTTGACGCTGTGTATTTTTTTGAAAAAACACTGTTTTTTGGTGCTTCCATATACCAACTTTTGCAGACATTTCTAACTGCAATTACGGCTTCTTTCTTGGCTTAACTATGGAACACTTAAACAATTCTTTGGTTCTTACTTTCTCCATACACAAGAAAAAAATTATAGATAGAAATTATAGATAACCTTTGCCAGTTCAGCAGGCTGCTTCCTTGCCTCAGTCGTAGATTAATTACCCTTCAGGTTCCTCAGACCACTTATCTTTTTTCCTGTTTTCCTCAGGTATATTCTCTTTCAGCCAGCATGTCATGTGTTAGACACATCCACTGCAGCCGTTGGATTACCCTCTGTGGGTATGGGAGAAACACATTTGTAAGTCATAGAGGAAGGACTTGAAAATCCTTCTCTGCCTGACAAGTCTAGGATATCTGTTTCCCCGGATGTTGTCTCTGACATGAGTTGGGATGTTTCCATCACTAGGCCTTGTAAAAAGAAGCAGAAAATTAAACATTTTATTTTCCGTCTCTTGTATCGTAGATAGGGAAGATTTATTAGACTTAGATCAGGGCTTAGTTTACTCTTAATCCTTCTCATTCTGGTTATGCTGTTTAAAGAACATAAAATGTTTCTATTTCTGATGATTCCCAGTGTGATGAATAGAAAATTGGACTGGAGAGAAGAAGACATTCAGTTATTTCTTCTCAGGCCACTAGATTCTGATTCTGAGAATACTGCTTCTGATTTTTTCTATGAATAATTTTCTTTTTGTAAAACCATCTTTAGAATGAATCAATATTTTCTGTGGGAACAAAATGACAGTCCAGTTTCTTTGAAGAAATATTATAATAAATTCCTCAGCAAACTGAAGGTCCTCCTAGTCTGCTATCTTTAGAGAATGTTTTTAGTACATATATACAACAGTTAACTTGCAAAAGAAAAATACCACCACAGAGAAGAAAAAAGCTGAAGCCTCTAAAATCACTGTCTTTAATAGATCTTAGCGCCTCAGCTTACACAAGCCTTCAAGATATAAGAAAATACACACACATTAGTTCTTATACAGAACATAAATCAACACATTAATCAGTTAAGTAAAATTAATTAATTAATTACAAAAACATCCTCCAATTACATTCAAGATTTAACACATTGAGTGCCACAGTTCTAAACTTCAGAATGTATACCGTCTCCTTATACAATAATCTTTTTTTAACTTCTGTTTCATCCCATCCATATACAGTTTCCAAATTTGTACCCTTTAAACAATCATTTATACTTTTATGACATGTCTTATAATGTTGTGTATTGGGCTTTCCACTTTTTTATTTTTTATATTCCTTATATGCTTTTGCATTTTTATCTTAAACGACTTTTTTGTTTGACCTATATAGAAAAGACTGCAAGAGCATTTCAATGCATAAACAACTCCTTTGGTATTACAACTTACACATTGCACAGGGGTATATGTTACATCATTAATCTTTTCAAAGTAAGGCACTGCATATTGGCAAATGGAACATTTGCCACATATCCTTGTGCCCACTGATCTTAACTCCAATAACAATTCTTCTTTGGGGAATGCAAAATTACTATGGATTATCATGTCCCTTATACTTCTCCCTTTCTTCAAGGACAATATAGGCTTATATGGTAGTGTGTCTTTTAACCTTCTATCTTTTAATAAGAACTCTCAATAATACTTAATCACTTTAAATATTTAATCGTCAGCACATTATATGTAGTAATAAAGTAAATTTGCCTCTTACTTTTATTTTTCATATCATACCAGATATTATCAGTATTACCTTTGACTTTTATTTTCATATGTCAGTATATTTAAGGCCTTCTCCAAAGTATATTGTTCGTATCCCCTACTTAGAAAGTGTACACACATATTTTCTAATTCTTCCCACAAAATATCATCATTGCTACTTAGTCAAAAATTTACTATAAGGTAGTGAATTAATAAAGTGTGCCGGATGACAATTTTCACCATTTGAACATGAGTAACATCTGGAAATTTTCTATGAACCCTTGTCTGTATATGTTGTGCCACCTTGCCTTCTAATTCAGTGTCCAAAAATATAACTTTCTTCCTACCTCCATCCCATCAAATTTATGACCATAGCCATTATTTTGTAAATCTGAAAAAAAAACTGTTTACCATGGGTTCACCCCTTTCACACACAAAAATAAGGTAATCAATAAATCTAAAGTATTTTATTACATATTTCTTATAAAACTCGATCTGATATAAACATTTGTATTCAAAAAGGCCCATAATCAAACAGGTGGGCATACTTATGGGCAAATGAAGCCCCCATTGCCATGCCCTTAATCTGGTGAAATATATCACCATTAAATTCAAAATAATTGTGTGTCAAACAAAAATGTAATTACTCAATTACATAATTTGTTAATGGGCTATCACCTAGAAAATATCTTATTGTTACCAACCCTAACTGATGATTAATGTTAGTACAAAGACTTTTCAGGTCTATAACTAACCAATAATTATCATCTTTCAATTCAAGGGACTTTATTTTCTCAAAAAAATCAAAGGAGTCACGAATATACGAATCTAATTTTATAACTGACTGTAACAAAAACTGATGTAATAAAATACCTATATTATGCAGGAAATATTTTGTTGCTGTAACTATTGGACACCCAGCTGGGAAAGAACAGTTCTTGTGAATCTTAGGTAGGCAGTAGAATCTTGCCATCCTACTCCCTTGAGCAGAAAACTTTTTCTCTACATCATTCCTAGAAAGGTAACCTAACCTATAACCTTTCATAATCAACTCATTATAATTCAACAACGCTTCTTTATATTGTAAAATCGATACTTTCCTATAAGTATTATTGTCAGTTAAGTTGTCATCACACATCTTTTTATATTGCCAATAGTGCATAATTACTATTTTATGTCCTTTATCGGCAGGTTTCATTACTAAATCACGTCTCTCACTCAATCCTTTCAATGCCTCCCATTCATCACTAGATGAATTATAAACAACATTCTTTTTATTTTTTAGAAAGCTTGAACACATTTTTTTTCTAAATCAAAACCTACTACCATTGCAGAACACTGTTTTATATTTTTATTGGAAAATGGAGGTATAAAGTCACTCTTCACCTCTATATCAGATGTATCTAGCAAACAGTATGCATTCATTTCATCTTGAAAAGACGAATCACAAGAAACAAAAATGTCACCTTCTTCATCTGTTCCTAAAGTACGATCTAAAAAATTAGGCACATCACCATCTATTATCCTTTGCTTAGAATAAAAATCAATCAAATGCAATTTCCTAATAAAACAAAACAATTCAACTTTAAGTACATGCATTCTGGGCAAAACTGTAGGATCAAATTTAAGCCCATAATTCAAAACAGACAATTCACTTTCATTTATAATACATCCTGACAAATTCAATACTAAATTACTTTTGTTATTAGCACCATAAGTCTCTTTGGCATGTGTTAAAAATGCTTTAAAGTCTATACCTTTTTCGTCTGTCCTTGACATGAGTTGGGATGTTTCTATGATTATGCCTTGTAAAAAGAAGCAGAAAATTAAACATTTTATTTTCTGTCTCTCATACCGTAGATAGGGAAGATTTATTAGACTTAGATCAGGGCTTAGTTTAGACTCTTAACCCTTCTCATTGTGGTTATGCTGGTTAAAGAAAATGAAATGTTTCTGTTTCTGAGGATTCCCAGTGTGATGAATAGAAAATTGAACTGGAGAGAAGATATTCAGTTATTTCTTCTCAGGCAACAGATTCTGATTCTGAGAATATTGTTTCTGATTTTTTCTATGAAGAATTTTCTTTTTGTGAAACCATCTCTAGAATGAATCAATATTTTCTGTGGTAACAAAATGCCAGTCCGGTTTCTTTGAAGAAATATAATAAATTCCTCATCCCTCTGCTGGTCCTCCTATTCTACTATCTTTAGAGGATGTTTTTAGTATAGCCTGCAGCTCCTAAGGGGGCAGATAGACTATATAAAGTACCTCAGTCTTACAAATATTTGTTTTTTAATCCCAGATATGACCCTGCAGTGATTTCCCTGCCAAATCCTTCTAAAGCTAACATTTAGTAAATGCTAATCCCTGTCCTTCTGACATGGATGAGAAAGCATTTAACAGATTTTGAAAGTATTGCATTCTTCTGCAACTCTTATTTTCAAAATTCGTAATTGTCAGACTTGCATGTTAATATTTTTGTTTGCTTCTTTTGAGAATATGGAAAACAAAACTGCCACATTTCTTTCTTCTGAGAGTAGATATTCTCTAAATGCTCTTTTTTCTTCTAATTCTGAAGATCCCAAACATGCTTTCAAGTGTTCTTATGACTCAGTCGATGCCTCTTCCAGACCAGCAGCTACTGGGCTAATTATGATTTCCTCAGTCATGTGAAACCAAGCTCTTCCTTAAGCTATTCAAATGCAATTTGGACCAATGGATGGGAAATCACACATTCACCATAGGCTTCTCACCTGTGACCCTTATGGACAGGGGCTGTTTGTAGATGCCCTAAGTCACAGGCATATACCAAAGTTGTTATAACCCATGGGCATTGATAATTGGGAAATTTAGGGCGTGTGTACTAGGCTGAAAAAGGCTCTAGGGCAATTAGCTGTGTAACTTCCTATGATCCTGTGTTGAGAAGATTTGCATGAGTACATCATCAGAGTTTGCCTGAAGATTTAAAAGCTGAAATTTTTAATTCTTCCCTTGATAAGGTGGTTGCATTTGGACTTTTGGTTGCTGTGGTCCTGAAAATGTGATGAGAGGAAAACCAATTCAAAAACTCAGATTTTTCAGCCTTCCTTCTCCATGTTTCATCCCTAATTCATGATCCTTTTATAAAAAGCAAAATAAGCAGTGTCAACAAACTTCAGGCAAGCCGACTAAAAAATATGTAGCATCGGGGCACTAACAGAAAGGGGAAGCCTCCTAGAAATAAAGACAGACCAACAAGACAGTGTGACTTTCTCGAAAATGTAACAACCTCCCCAGCATAATGTTAATTCTTCCCCAAACTCTGGTTGCCTATGTCTTTAGCAACATAATCCCAGACAAATGGGTTCTGAAAGTTATCCATCAGATGTTCAGATGGCAGTGGGAGTCCCTATCTCCATTTCAGGGGATTCCTCCTCATCCACCAAGTCACATCTTTATTTCCCCCTGCCAGTCTGCACTTGCTAGCTGAAGAAGTAATATAACTTTTCCCTTTCTCTCTTGCGGGAAAGGTTTTTATTCACGGATGTTTCTGGTAGCAAAGAAAGAAGCTTCATGGAGACCAGTCTTATATCTTTTCTTTCTCAACCCATTTGTGAAACTTCCAAAGTTCATAATGGTATCCCTTCACAACCTGTGACCTTCTTATTCCTTTTCAGTTCTTTTGACAACTCTAGATTTAAAGGATGATTATCACATTTCCACAGACACAGATTTCAATTATTTTGTAAGACTTTCTGTATCTGGATTACATTTTCCATTCTCTGGTTTACCGTTTCTAAAGTATGTAGCTCCAGTGATAGCCTATTGCAGATTGCAGGATATTCACATTTTCATTATTTAAACAACTTGCTTACTTTTTTCAGAGTGATGGGAATCTGTCACTTAGGTAAGAGATCTCCTCTGCAAACTGGCTTTCTAGGAGAATATTCAAAAACCTGGTTAATTCCATACCATGGAATATTATTCATGGCATGTTTCTTGGCTACATCGATTCAAAAAGCTTTTTTTCCTCAGAAAAAAGTAGCTCTATATCTATATGTATTCCTTAGTTTTTCTACTCAAGTCAAGGACTTCAACAAGGGATTTTCTCGGGATTTTAAAATTCACGTCCTTTATGATACTCATTATTCTTTTAGCCAGACTTTGTATGAGCAAAATTTAGTGGTACCTACAATCTGTATGGTCCCAACATCAACACTTCCTGACTTTTCAAATTACAGCTTTGTGATTTGTAAAAAATGGAATTGTTTTGGTGGAGAGATCAGTTTTATCTGGATCCAGGTCTCCCATTCTCCATTCCAGCTCCACTCCAGTCAGTAACAGGTGACTCAGATTTTGCTTGGGGAGCTGTGTCTTTGGGGGTGAAAGTGCTGAGTCTTTAGAACAAAAAAGACAGACCAAAGCACACAAACATCAAGAGATGTTGGCGGTAATAAATGCACTCAACAAGTGGTCACAGACAATACCACAATGAAGTGGTACATAAATAGGGGGGGTTCCCAATCATAACCTCTGAGCAGATTAGCCATTGTAATTTGTGATACAGGAATTCAGCACAATCTCAATCTAAAGGTTTCTTACCTTCTGTCATAACAAAACATTGTGTCAGACAAACTAAGCAAGACCAGGACAGACCTTCACAAGTGGAAATTGAGTCAGAGTGTCTTACAGAATTTGACCTAGCTGTGGAGAACTCCTAATATAGATCTGCTCACCTCCATTCACAACAAACAAGTGGAGAAATGCTACTCCAGGACTCCTTGCTAGCAGGCCTGGAAAACAGATGCATTATTATTTTCTTGGATGGGCATTTCACTGTATGCCTTTTCACCCTTTCCCCTGATATCCAGGGTCATTCTGAAGATTCAGAAGACCTCTACAAAAATAATTGTGGTGACTCCCTTCTGGATCAGGCAGCAGTGGTCCTCTCTTCTTTTAAAAATTACCAAGAACATTTACCACAAGCTTCCTCACATATTGGACCTACTTACACAAGACAGCAGTTGTTTGATACACCCTAGCTTGAAATAACTTCAAATGACTGCCTGGATGATAGAATTTTAATATATTTTAGTCATCTGTTTTCTGAGGACATGCAGCAGGTATTAATGGAGGCAAAGAAACATGCTACTAGGAAATCACATATTAGCAAATGGAAGAGATTTTCTAGTTGGTGCCACATTAAGAGCCAAGCCCCTTTTAAGCTTGCATTTCTGTGAGTTATTATTCTTTGGTCTTTCTTGTTCCTCTGTCAAGGGTCATCTTTCAGCCAATTCAGCATGTGTGCCTATGGATCCCCTAATTTGCTAGCCTGCTGTGGTGGCAAAGGCTGTTAGCTTACCTGTTTCTTTTTGTGGCTAGAAGAAGAACTTTCCATGGAACTAGAAGATTGTTCCACGGTCAAGCTGAAAATGGTGCTTCTTTCCTGAGAAAAACAAGCAGCATAAGCCAGTAAAAATTTAAAGTATTTTAAAAGTCACTTTTTCACATAATAACACAGTAAAAGTACTTTAAAACACTGTGTCAGCCCCAAAAAGTAAAATAACCACCATTTATATATAGAAACATTAGTTTTCCTCTACTTAGTATTGCTTTTGTTTTAAACAACTTTAAACTGACAGGGAAAAAAAAGAGTGTTCCTGTTTAGAAGTAGTTTCGATTTATTGCAGACTTTAAAAACACGAACTCTTAGCTTAAAAATAACTTTCCTAAAAAGAAACGTTTTAATATGGAAGATTTTCACCAAAAGGATCATATCCGCCCAGCAACAGAACAGCAGAAGCCGACCTTCAATCCTCAAAAGCCCACAGAGGAGCACCCACTTCAATGACAGGAAATCTCTGTAGGGTTTAGCACCCAAATCTCTCTTTTTAGTTGAGCTGACAAATGGTTTCGGCATGTGGAAGGTGCCCTGAAGCTTTGGAAGCTGTCCAGCTGTTATATCCTTGGCAGCATATAACCCATATATCTCTGGCTGCTACAGCAGTGATCATTGGAACACCTGCTATTACAGTAAGTTTACTAACAGAACTGTACTTTCCTGAAGCCTTTCTGAATAGTGTAGGTTTTTCAGTCCTACAGTTTTTTGTTATTAAGGAATCATTGTGCTTTTTCAGATTCTTAATGGTAACATTTTCAAAGATAAAAAATGTAAGACTTCATTCAATATTGGTTCAAATCATAAAGGCATTAAATTGTACATTAATTATTTATTTATTTATTTATTTATTTCAATTTGATTACCGGGGAGGTCCACTGGGCTTGGGGGCCCGTTTTCAGTGGAGCCCCGGGGAGAAAAGCTCCAACAAGGAAATACAACAGTTTAAATAGTTTTGATTACAAAAACAGTTTCAATTAACATGCAAAGTCATAGACAGTATGTATTATAGATAACAGGTAGTTACAAAAGAATAAACACTAAACAATTTCAATTATTGTTAAGGAGGAAAAAAAAAGGCTTGCATAATGAAAATACAAGTTTTACTGTTTTGTTCCCTAAGCTAAATAATTTTTAGAAAGGAATAGGAAGGTGAAATAGGAGGAGGTTAGCCTGGAGTAAAGGGAGAAGACTGTTTACGAGTTGTAGGTTGAAGAGTGCAGTTGCAGATTCTGTTTAGATAGAGGTAGGAATGAAGTTGGGTTTTGAAGTTATTAAGGTTGGTACATGTCCTTAGTGATGAGGGCAGGGCATTCCATTTTTTAGCTAGGGTAAAGGATAAGAGAAGCTGACCTGCTGGGCGCTGGGGTTTTTGAACTGTGATCAGATTTAGTTGAGAAGATCTAAGTGGTCTAGGGGGGGTGTAAGGTTGTAGAATATTAGAAAGAGCAGGGCAGTTAGACGGGTGTAACAATAGTTTGAAGGCTGTGGTGATTTGGATAAAGTTAAGTTGATTGGGAGGTTCGAGCCAGTTTAGAGAGTGAAGGGAGGAGCAGTGATGAGAAGAGGATTTGGCGTTTGTGGCAAATCTAGAGATTTTGTTGTAGCATAGTTCCAATTTGGTGGTAAGTGTGGATGAAAGATTAGTGAGCAGGGGGGCTCCATATAAGAGGGAGGGAAGGAGGTAGGTAGAGGCAAGGGTTAGTCTGGAATGAGGAGAGAGGAAGTGGTTGTTTCTATACAGTAAACCTAGTTTTATGTGTGTTTTTTTGCTGTTTAGCTGGATATGGATATTAAATTTTAGTTGATCATCGATTGTAACACCGAGAAGTTTGGTGGAGGGTACAATCTCGACAGAGGAGTTACTAAGGCTGGTAATGTGAAATGAGTTTTTATCAAGGGAGGAGGATTTAGAGGGGGAGAAAAGGAGGATCTTAGTTTTGTTAGCATTTATGGAGAGATGATTTTGTAGCATCCAGTTTTCAGTGGTTGAGAAGGCACTTTGAGTTAGGACTTGGAGGTCTGTTAGGTTAGAGGCAGAGCAGATCAATGTAGAATCATCAGCATATTGCACAATTTTGGTGATAGGGATGGCTTTGTGGAAGTCATTAATAAAGATATTGAATAGTAATGGGCCGAGTATGGAACCTTGAGGTACTCCGGTAGGGGTAGGAAGAAAAGTAGAGGTGGATTGGCCCCATCTCACAGCTTGGGACCTGTTTGAAAGGTAGCTGGAGAACCAGGAAAGAGTCTTTAGGCAAAGGTTGAGATTAGATAGGTGATTTAGAAGGTGAGTGTGAGAGATGGTGTCAAAAGCTTTGGATAAATCCAGTAGGACCGTGGATACTATATTACAGGAGTCATGAGCTGAATTGACAGAGTGCAAGAAGGAGAGAAGGGCGGTATTAGTACTGTGTCCTGGGCGGAAGCCGTGTTGGGTAGGAGAGAGAAGTTGCTGCTTGGTAAGGAATGGAAGGAGTTGCAGGTGGATACATTTTTCTAGGATTTTGGAGATAGGGGAGAGAATGGCTATAGGGCGGAAATTTGAGACAGTACAGTTTTTGCCGCCTTTGTGGAGAGGTAGAATGTAAGTGGTACACCATAGTTTAGGTACATAGGATTCAAGTAATGACCTATTAATTTGGATGCTGATAGGTAGAGCAATAGAGTCAGAAGCTATTTTTAGGAAGGAGGATGGAATGTTATCAGGGGCATTGGAGCAACGCTTTAGTTTATATAGAAGTTTCTTTATTTGGTCGGTAGATACTGGTTTGAGTTTGAAAGAGGAGGGGGGAGAGCAGATTATGGAAGATTGAGCAGGGAGGGGAGGAAGGTGATTGTTAGTAAATGTCTTGGTTAGCTCAGCGATGGAAGAGGTGAAGAAGGAATTAAATAGTGAGGCTATTTCAAGGTCAGATTTGCTGGTATCTGGACAGGGGTTGTTTTTAGTACCTGGTCTGAGGAGGGAATTGATGGAATTCCAGAATTGTTTGGGGTTTCTAGCATGGTTTTCTTGAAGTTTGATGTAGTAAGACTTTTTATCTTTAATGACTTGTTTCTTGGTTAGGTTTCTTAACTGCTTATACTTGAGGAATATTTCGGGTTGCTTGTGTTTAATGTAGGACTTCCAGGTTTTATCCCTTTGGAGCATTAACTTTTTTGTGTCTTTGGTCAGCCAAGGGGATGTATTTGCTTCAACTCTTTTTGTTCTTGTTGGAGCTAGAGAGTTAAGGACTGTTAAGAATGTTGAATTGAAATAGTTGACTGCTTCGTCTAATGGTAATATTTTTAGAGGGTTCCAGTTGGTGAGTTTAAGAGAGTCAGAGAAAGAAGTAGGGTTGAAGTTAGAGAGGTTTTGAGTGTGAGTGTAGTGGTGAGAGTGTGGGGAGGTGGGAGCAGCTCGAATGGAGTAGGCAGGGAGGTGGTCTCCTAAAGGGTCAGGAGTGATATCTGCCAGTATAAATTATATATGCCCCTTTGATTTGGATGGAAATTGGAAAATACATGCTAGTCAAAGTTTAAATCATTGTTTCTCATTGTCCCTAGCTTTTTAATGATATTGCCATTTTTATTTGATTGTTTATATTGGGTTCATAATGTGTGACCTTACTGTGCTACATTTACTGGCGATAAAGGCCAGGACATTACTACTGCAGCAGGTGCGTGTTTTTGTAGACTGTCTTAGAGAACTTTAGCATCCTTTATTGAAGTAATTGTTACCCAGCTGGGAATTATCAACATATCTTGTTATCCATAACCCTTTTCTCACAGTTATATCTGTGAAGAATCGT
The DNA here is from genome assembly GCF_019279795.1 of Protopterus annectens. Lineage (NCBI taxonomy): Eukaryota > Metazoa > Chordata > Ceratodontiformes > Protopteridae > Protopterus > Protopterus annectens. Next base: position 1,582,565,577 of record NC_056729.1, read on the forward strand.
ACAGATAGAAGTGGCGTCAGTCCTTAGTCCTGTGGGATGCAACTAGTAATCACTATGAAGATAGAGAGGCAAGCCCTCCCTGATTCAATGCCCGGATGCTAAACGAGTCACTGTTTTATGCACTATGTTACAAATTGATTAAGATTTAATGATGTTAATTTAATTGTTATTCCCTTTTGTGGAATAATGTTGAATTTCAAGTTGAAGACAGGCAGTATGTAATATAATCCCATCATCAAGTGCTGCTATTAACTCATCAAAGAATGCCACAAAATACAAAAGAAAAGCTGTCCTTTTAAAATATCTGTACTATTCTATATCTAACTGGAGCAGGCACCCCCATCACATTTTAGATTAGCTCAGATATGACTCTGTCTATAATTTTTTACATAAAACACTGGTCAAGTTGATGGCTTTAAAATTGTGCTGGTCTAATGTGAGCTCCTGCTTTGTGAATTGGTACAACTACTGCCTGTCACCATAAGTTAGGAATGTCTCCACATGCTAACATTTTGTTTAGTGTGATTGAAATTAATGCAACTGCATATTTTAGTCTACTTAGGAAACCAGCATGTATGTTGCCTTGTTCCTTGGAATTTGAGAGTTTCTAATTTATCGTATGAAAAATATTGCAAACGGGTGCTGTGATCCACAGCGTGCATTTTTTTCTTACCACACTTAGGTCCATGTGAGGTTAAAGTAATGACAGGTTAATATTAGCCTGTATGGTTTGCGCACTCGTGTATTTTGGGCCTGGGACACACAGGATATCATAACTGACCTATACCTGATGATAGTTGTCTGTACCATAAAATAAAAAACTTTTACATCAACACTTGTAGCTTAGAAACCATTGTTAAAATTATGAGTTGATGAGCTTGTTTTATAGCTGTATTATTTCAGATGTGATGAACAGGAAAAGGACAGTGTAAAAACCCATGTATTGATGCAAAATATAAGCCATCTTGAAATGCTGAATGTATTCAGAAGCCTTCTGGTGGTTCAGGTCTAAAGGCACTACTACAGCATGTTGTTTGGCGTGTTTGTGTTCTTTGTTTTTTTAATCTGCATGGCATGAGAATGCATGGATTCTTTGCACTGCTGTGGCTGCATACATTTGGAGTGGACACATTTAAACAGCAGTATCAGTTTAAAAGCAGGCATTAAACTTTGTAATTTTAGACAGTACGGGGTATGTTGCAAGAGCACATGGAGATGGTAGCCTTTTCTATTCCTTTCCTAATTTGTTTCATTACAGCTACATCTTCTAAAAAAAACTGACTAGATATTTTCTTTTTGGGTGAGCTAAGTTCATAACCTGTGGTATCACCCATGACAAATGTATAAAGAAGAAGATGCTCATTATATTTTTCTTGACTTTTGTTAAATAGTAAGATATTAGTGACACCATATTTCTCCTACAGGGTTAGTTTTATTTTATAGTAATTAATTAACAAAGGAGATGAGGAGAAAATAATTTTGTAGAAATTTGACTTTACTTTCTAGCAGTGTAGGGACACCTCAACTTAACTTATCTATCTCTCTACAAAAAGGCATGTAAGTTGCTTTTCAAACCTTAATATCTGAAGATTGAAAGGGAAGACAGTTACTAGTGGCTTCATGTAGGTTTCTATGCTAATGTATTTGGTGGAGAAGCAGATCAGACAAGATACATTTCTCCTGTTTTTTTGCACAGACATTAGCACTGTTTTTGTGCAGTAACACAGCTTTAACTGGAAAATATTGGCCCTGGGTTAACTCACTGATAACTTCAAAGCTTTTGCATTTAACACTAAAAGACCAAATAGGCTTTTGACAAAAGAATTAGAAATTTACCACAGAGGTGACAGTAACACAGCTTTAACTGGAAAATATTGGCCCTGGGTTAACTCACTGATAACTTCAAAGCTTTTGCATTTAACACTAAAAGACCAAATAAGCTTTTGACAAAAGAATTAGAAATTTACCACAGAGGTTTGTGTTAGGGGAGCATATGAAGGAATGTATGAAGCTTGATAAGTATGAAGGCCTTTGCCCCCATGTAAAATATTTTCATCAGAAGTCCAATCATTCTGATAGTCTCAAGAGCATAGGCTGTAATATATTTATCTTCTGTTAAATAACTTACTATGTCCAGGAATCAGACTGGACTTGCATGTACATTAAACTGTGAGAAAATTATGTAATGAAGTATGAAGTAATTAATTCCTTCATTCATTCTCTAATATCCACTTTCTCTAGTCCAGGGTCATAGCAGAGCCAGAACATATCCTGGCACTTAGTGCAAGGCAAAGAAACTAATTCTGGCAGGAAGCCAGATGTCAGTTTGTTGCAGATTGTGTACACAGACGCACACACACACACACACACACACACACACACACACACACACACACACACACACACACATATATGTATTCCCTGTATCATATCTTTGGGATGTGGGAGGCTGCCAGAAAACCCAGCAAAACCCCCTGTAGACACAGGAGAAAATGTGCAGACTACACACAGAAGGCACCCCATCTGGGGATCAAATTGCGGTGGTAACTGCTATACCACCGTGCTGTCCAAGTCTAAATAGTAAAATATAAATACAATATTAAAGTAAGGCATCATTAGAACTTTATACGATAATTAAAATGAAATGGTTACCATATATTTATGCACAACCATAGTTTTATAAATCATCACAATAAAATTAAAGATTTACTAATATGTCTGTTTTCTTACTATAAAACTGTACTGCCTTAACATACAGTATGAGAAACTGAAAAAGATACTGCTTGTTTAAATGTCTTACATGGATATTTAGTGGTGTAATGAGTGGGCTGCCTATAAAAATGCCTGCTAATATTTGGATTTTTTCCTGAAAAAAAGGCAGCCAACATTTATCATAATGTCTATACCATGCTCATCAATATTTAGATTAATTAGATGCTTTTTAAGTCTGTTAAAATTAGTGCCTTTCGGCCTTCCTTAGAGGTGCCTGTACTTTTTGCTGTCAGCTTACCAAGATGGCTTACTTGTAAATGTAGAGTGGCCCTATGTGTGTCACTGTTTGCACTGACATTCATGGGTTTTTGAAATAGGATAGTGTGCCATTACACCACTTAATACATGTAACAGGGACATGTATATGCAGAAAAGAAACATGGAGCCAGTTCTGAGGGATTTGTTCCCTCCCTTGTGTTTTTTTTTTGTTTCCCTCACTTAGTTTGACAACACTGGTTACTATCGACAGGAACTGTGGACGTACTCTCATGCACATAATGCCATTTTGGGGCCCTTTGGAGAACTGATGACTGAAAATGACATAATTCGTATAGAAAAGCAAATCGAGAATCTTCAAGTAGTACATAAAGTTCAGAAGGTAGAATCAGAGCTTGAACAACTAGAAATGCAACTACAGCAGCTTCTACCTGTATCTGCTGCGTTAGCAAATGAGCATTTCACTGTGAATCCCAAACGGATGCAAGGAAAAGCTGAAGACCTCCCAGCCTGGTGTAGTAAGATCTCAACTCTGCTGAAGAGCATGGCAATACTTCTAGCTACTCTTGGTGGAAGAGAGCTGGATATCTTAAACTTTGCTCCACAAGAATCAGCAGAAAACCACACAAACAGCCCACCAAAGACTGGAGTTGTACAAAAGGACACCGCTGTCAATATAGGCAGATCACAGTCTTTCAGTTCAACCCGAGAGGAAGCTGAGAAAGAGATCAAGCAGTGTGGTGTTTCAGTTAAGAATCTGAAGGCAAACTATGAACTACACACAAAATCTTCACTATCTGACAATAATACCAGTAGAGTTTATAAAAGAAAAATGTCCCTACCAGTTGGTACTACTGGATATAGTTACACAAGAGAACCCATTTTAGAAGAAGATTACAGTGGAAGTGGAGATCAAATCCATGTTGTAAGTCAGGACAGTATGAGCAATAAAATAGACTCAGTTGAGCCGCTTATTATTCCTTCATATGCTCCCCTAACATATTGTGGAGGGGGAAATGTTTTTCTGAATGAACATGATTCTTGCAGTCAAACTGCAGACATGAATTCCATAGATGGAGAAGCTGTATTTAACCATGAGTACATGACTAGAAGTTTGCCAGTTCAGACTGAACTCAGCTCTGTTCAAGAATATATAGAAATGAGGAAGGAGAGAATTGTCTTTTTGTTTCTTGACCACTGGAAGAAGTGGACATTTACAGAAGCTTTCAAGAGCAGCCAGTCAAAAAGAAAGAGTATTGCAAGGAAAGTACCTAATCTGTATGACAATGAAGAGATCAGTGTTGAGTTAGAAACGTCACCGGGCAATGATGATAGGCTTATCTATTTTATGAAGCAGAGGCAAGTGGTAGGGAAACTGATTGGCCACTGGAGAAGCATAATCAGTCAGGTTCCAACAAGGCAGATAAGGCGTTTAAGTCGTGCACAGATAATTTATTGGCCAGAGCACTTTCTACCCCATGTCAATGGTAGCCCAGTGGATTATGACAGTCTAACTCTAGATCTTTTCATGCTGGGCTACTTCCAGTTATTAGAGATGAATATGTCTCGAGCAGAGAGGAAGTTCCGTCATCTACTTTGCTATGAAATGTTTGATCGCCTTGGGAGTCACAGCTGGGAACAGATCCGAAATTTTTACAAGACAGTAATAGAAGAAATAGAGTCAGGAAAAAGAGAATGGACTGATGGGTTTGAAGATATAAAGCAGCAGTTTTTCAAAGATACCATTGAAGTTGAAGAAACTGAAGTACCAGAACAGAAAGGATTAGGAGAGTCTTGTTCAGCAGCTTTGTCTCGGCGTGAATCTTCTGTAAGTCTACCCAGCAACCCAGTGTTAGTCAATGAAGATCCACCGGATGACATCAGTTCAGTACCTGAAGGCCGAAAGGACTCCATACAGCTAATTTCAGAACTTGGAGAATTCAGCAATGAAGAAATATGCCGATATATAGACCGTAGTTTCTCCTTTTGGAAAGAAAAAGAAGCAGAACTTTTTGATATTTAATGGTATTAACTGAAAATGCAAATGGTCTTAAGATATAAAAGCATCTTCAGTTTCCTGTGTGACACAATTGGGAACTGAAGGGTAGATGTGCTTGTAATGCTCTGTAACCACTGGTGTCTAAAGAAAATGAGGCAGTAGTTCTGCCTTTTAAAGAAGTTCAGAAAAGACTGGCGATAAAGAAAGATGAGTTTTTCAAAAAATGGTGAAGTGGAGTTTTGCTGTGGTTATCAGCTCCTTTTCACATAGGTTTGCATGATAGAATGCACAGTGCTTCAGTACAAGGCTGTGGGTATGAGCTCCAATGGTACCACATCACCTTGTTTCAGAGAGACGCTTATTAAAATCAGTACAAGTATTTAGTGTATATTCACAGATCTGGCAGCTCCCTCCTCAGTACTCATGTAACTACTAAATTATTCATATGGCTTAACAGTTTTGAAGTTAATGTTATGGAGGTTTTTTTAAGCTTTTTTATCTTGTTCTTGCCTGAATTTGGAATATTTTCTATTTCCTTCTTTCTTTTATGCAGGTGTTAGTTGCAGTTTGTTGTCTGTATTTTACTTCTTCCTTTGTAGTATTTTTTTTCTCTTTGTCACTGGCATTGTTTTTCCTTTTTTAACGTTACTTATTTTAGACAATTATTATGTTTATTTAAACAGTTTGCTCATTTGCTGTATCACAGATATGAATCATTTCTAGTTTCTGGTATCCTTTAAGGTAGCAAAACACGTTTTCAATTTGTATTTAATTTTGTTCGCCTAATATTCTGCAATGGTATATTAGAAAAGTTACTGCTGAGGTTAGCTGCCTGTGTCACAGATCAAAACTTTTAAAACATGTCTTTTAGTCCTCCTTTAGACATTACATTTGCTTTAATAGAAGTGTTGCTTTCAGTATGGTAAGGAATCTATGCAAAGACACAAACTTGCTCAAGGCCGAAAGTTAAACAGACAGTACTTATTAAGAAAAGAGGTAAAAATCCCTTACTTCAAAACTTTTAGATTCATTACTCCCACTTTTACTGTATTCACATGTATTGTTTGTTTGTATATTTATTACAGTTGGATAACCAGGTAGGTGGGCTGGCAAAAAGAATACATCGAGGAATACAAGCAGTAACTGTCATTCAATTACGCATGCAGAACAGTTACATAAAATTTGGACTAAAACGTGAACAATATTTTACATTTGATAGAGCTCAGTAATACCATTCAAAACAGTTACAAGCAGTTTACGGTAAACTTTTGAACAAATATCTAAATGTAATAGTGAAAGTGTATGCAATGCTGGGAGCTATTTACAGTAGGAAGATGTTTATATACTAATGAAGTGATGTTAAAATCAGATAAGATTTAGATGTGAAGTATAATAGTAACGCTGTCAGCAAGGAACACATGATGCGACAGCAAGGTTACACGGGCTTATAAATTAAATTATTTTGGGGATAAACCTATATATGCACAAATCACAAGTTCCTTAGAAATATGGTGGCGATAATGAGAACTACTCAGATATATAGCCCATGTATGTGCACCCTGAATCGTTATCTTATATTATGGTTTTTGGAGAAGATTTTGTGTAAGTAAGAAATGCCAGTACTAAACCCTATGCTTTATCTTCTCTTGCTCAGGTTTACAAAATAGCATCTGTCTATCCTGTGGCCTTAATCTTAGGGCAGGTACCAACTTTCCAATTCTTTCATATTTTTAAAAATGTTTTCCAAACATATTGTGAGACAGTTGTATGTAACAGCTCTTGTTACCTATTTGTTATCCATCCTTGTCTGTTTCATTCATGAATTTAAACAGAGATATTCACTGTGTATGGATGCATTTTTACAGCTCTCATTCATTATATGCTTTCCTCCTTCTTGTGCTCCTGCTCTGCCATAGTTTTATATTTCTTTATTAATGTGTTAAGAACTGTTTTGTAAAGAATCTCTCTGGGAATGCTCATGTTCCCATCCTACATAACATCCCAGCTACTTCCTTATCACCCATACTTATCTTCTCACTGGGAATGCTCATGTACCATCCTACATAACATCCCCAGCTACTACCTTACCTCCCCAGTCTATAATCACATCCCTGTGGGAATACACACATTGTAAATAATCTCTTAAGTCTATATTCTTCTGCATTTACTTCTATTTCCTTCCTTAACATTCCAAAAAAAAAAAAAAATGTATAAATTGACATGAATTGTCACTAAGCTTCACATTCCTGCTGTACTGCATACTATTACAATATTGTTTTGTATTTTACTTTAATTTTATTGCATTATTGTATTTATTTTCTTTTTACTTTATTTTATTTTAATCTTATTCTTTTCCTGACATTATGCCTATTGTATTACTTTTATATATTGTTACTTGATATTGTACCTATGGAACTTTTCTCCCCAGGACTCCATTGAAAATGGGTTCACTTGGTCCAATGGGCCATCCTGGCAAACAAACTTCAAATAAAAAAAAATAATAAAATAAAATGAGTGCAAGTGAAAATGAAAGATTGGTTAAGTGACTTCTTGATTGGGGTAAGGTACTCTTTCTGTTGCAACATGTTCAAGTTGTTCTAAATCTTATAGGCTAAGAGCAGGTGATTTTAAAAGTATTCTCACTCTGGTATTCACATCCTGTTGCTTCAATATAAATGAGGAGGCAACACTGAATCGCTATATGTAAGGCATTCTCGAAAGTAGCATTCTGTTATTAAAGAGCTCCATAAACAGAAGCAAAAAAATTAGATAACTAGGAAGACAGACTTAGACTGTGTTTGCTGTCATCCAAGATGTTGCCAGTGAATAACGGTTAGATTTTTTGAACAATGGCTAAGCTATCATATGAAGTGTAACAGTAATCCAGTGACTGGTTTTACTGTGGAATATAAAGGTATTTATCCATGGTTCTGTATTACCAAATCGAAAAACCCTTTATGTGAATACCTAAACTTCGACACCTATAACGCGAACCGCGAAAATCCCGAACGCACTAAACAGCGAAAAATAAAATAAACTGTCATAGTCAGCCAACCCCACCACCCTCTACATACTACCTGCCCAAACAAAATAAATAAGCCACATACATACACTAACTAAACCCTACTTCTAACCTAAAGTAAAGCACCAAAACCCTACTTCTAACCCTACACTAAACCCCACATACACAACTAACTATGCACTATCCTTAACCCTAAGGTCCGTAACTACCGCACACTTCCCCTACAGACATACACCCAAAAAAATAAATAATACACATACATAGTTAAATAAAACCTTACTTCTAACACTACACTAAATCTTACATACATTACCTATCTATTCACTTACCTTAACCCACATCCTAACCCTAAAGTCCTATCTATCGCACACTTACCTTATGGAGCTATACTGCAGACGGGCCAACCATTACACTTCGACATTTAAATTTTTGCTATTTTAGACGTTCAGCGTTTCCATGTTTTGTGCAATATGTGTCGCTCTTTTCGTATTCGCGATTACGGTTTTTCAATCTGGTAATAGGAACCCTTTATCCATATGTTAGCTAAGAAAGTGAACTGGTCCAAGCACTGTTTTCAGACATTAACGAGCTACAGGCAGACAATACATAAAGCATAGGATAGTGAACTGTAGTACCCAAAGAACTGTTGGTATTAAGACCTTTGGTATCAAGTTCAGTAACAATGGGAGCTTTGACCATTCAGTTGAGGCAGTCCTCATCTGTCAACTAGAAAGGACTTCCAGGTGGTGCTAGTCCAATGATGTATGTTGCCCCCTCCCCCCAAAAAATTAATTTCAGCCATGGCATCCTCAATGCTGACAGCTCTCCACCCTCTTGCTGCTGATGAGTAAGCTTCAGTTATTAATTGATTCATCTGGGCAAGGGTTTCTTGCTCTGCTTCTGAGTAACCCTGAAGTAAGACGTACAGATGGAAGTATTTAGAATTGCCTCCAGAGTCTTCTACCCCAGATTTGAATGAGGATGGGGTACCATCCCTCCAGATGACCCTATATTTGAGGTAATCCTAAAAGCAGGATGGGCCCTGGGCACTCCCCCACCCCATGCTCATACTACAGGAGACTTTTCAATCACTCAGGTTATCTTTCTGAGTTGTCCTCCCACTTGATTTTTTTAATTTCTCCAAATCCTTTGGGTTTCTAATACTATGACTGGAATGGACCCCATTCCTAAGTCGAAGTACGATTAAAGTTCATGAAATTAGTATTGTTTCAATCTTTGATGTCACCCAAAAGTGCTCTTCGCAGCACTCGCAATATGCCCAGTAATGACTCCTTCTGCAATTTGTACGGGGTTACATGGATTGGTAACATATCTAAATACGATTGCAGATTCTTTTTTATAAGACCTGTTGCTCCAACTACTATTGGAACTGTCTGGGTATCTTTCTTTCACATTGCTCTCGTTTCTGCCTGCAGATCCTGGTATTTTATGTCTTTGTGTCTCTCACTGCACGCAAGACACTGTAGTCATTGGGTGTAGCAATTTCAATTATCAATGCTATTTTTGTCTTCTTTTCTTGGACCACTATATCCAGTTTTCTAGCATCTATCTTTTGAACTGTTGGTAATGGGTGATCCCATGTGATATCTTCATTTTTTCGGCTGTTCCCATTAGGGGTCGCCACAGCAGATCACCTGTTTCCATTTCTTCCTGTCCTCTGCATCTTGCTCTGTCATACCAACCACATGCATGTCCTCTCTCACCACATCCATAAATCTTATCTTAGGCCTTCCTCTTTTCCTGTACCTGGTAGCTTCATCCTTAGCATCTCTTTCCCAATATACTCAGCATCCCTCCTCAGCACATGTCCAAACCAACGTGATCCCATGTGACAATAGCTAGAACCCACTTAATTTCTACCCTATTATACGCTTCCCCAATATTCAACAATCTTTCTACAAATAATCTTAACAAACTAGCTAGAGCATATAACAACATTGCCAGATTTGCTACAAATACACCTTACAGGACTCATCACTGTCTGAACCTAAAACAACTAGACTGGCTTGAATTACTTCACTTATTACGTTTTAACCAACTTATAATCGCCCATAAAGTCCTATACCAACCCAATAATATCCCAATTCTCTCTTCCCTCATAAAACCTTATAACAACTTGAGAAATCTACGCTCTGCTAACAAAATGTTGATTCGTACTTCCTTATCTAACAACTCAGCAGGTGACTCCATATTCTCTAATTCAGTTGGTAAAATATGGAATCAACTACCACAAGACCTTACAACCCTAACCTCTCTCCCACTATTTAAAACTAACCTAAAACTTTTCTTCTCCAACCACTGGTTATGTTCTTGTACTAACCCTGCCTAGCTGTTATTCTCTAATCTATCTGCTACCCACATAACCTAATTTTTTCTACCTTAAATCTTTATGTACCCAATCTATACTCAAATCTTCACTCTTAATTCCTATCTCAATCACTACTTAGTACTACTTACCATGCTTAAAACCTACCAGATACTGTGCTTACATTTCTTTTTGTATACTATGTTAAACTGAAGATGAATTACTCTATATTAATGCCATCTCCTAATCATTAGCATCAGATGTTTATATATTTTTAAGTATATTTTTGTTTTTAGTATGTATTTTGTGTGTTATTTTTAGTATTTTTTTTAGTATGTTTTTGTTTTGGAGCTTTTCTCCCCGGGCCTCCACTGAAAATGGACACGTATCCAGTAGGACTAGCCCGGTCAACAAATGTAAAATAAATAAAATAAAAATTTAAACTTCATTATTTTTTATGATGCTTTGTGGCTCATATTTCCAGTGTTTTTCAGCCACTTCAATAACATAAAGTTTGCACAATCCCCAGTGCAACAGTCTTGCCACATTATTATGCCCTTCAGTATACAGTCCTTCTGCCATTAGTATGTCATAACCAGCAAAGAGGTGTGCGACTGTTTCCAGTTTGGTTTTACAAAACCTACATTTGTCTGTTTCTCACACATGTTCAGTGGACTTGTAAATAAGCATGTACGCAGCCCACATCTCTTGGTTCGAATTCACTTCTCCTTAACCATTCCTGTGTTCATTCCCGATCAACATGAGATTCTTCCAGAAGTTTTCTATACTTGCAACTGTATTTATGCTTTTTCCACATTTCTTGCCTTCTCATCTGGTCCATCATCTTATATTCTTTCTTTTGTTTTTTTGGCACATTCAGTTGCTTGCCTGATTTTTATCTACTTCTGGTTTGATTTCCATTCCTTGCTTGATGCCAGTATGCTTCTGCTAAATTAAGCAGAGAAGTCATCTTAGATGTATTCTCCTTGTGTTTCAAAACTTTCACTACATTTGGGTCTTGTGAGGTAAGCAGATATGTGTGGAGTCCCACAATTGCAGATCTATACATGTAATTAGTTTCAAGGAGGCCAATCCCTCCTTCGGAACACTGAATATATAATCTTGGTATGCACTTTTTTTTTTAATCATTTGGTGAGCATGAAACATCCTACTTGTTTTCCTATCTAATCTATCCAACACATTTTGGAGCCAGTCAGTCACTCCAAAACTGTAAGTTAGGACAGGAAGAGCAAATCAGTTTATAGCTTGGATTTTGTTCCTAGATACCAATGCTGTTTTCAGAATTAAAGTCTTCTAAAATATTCCTTACTAAGTTTTATTCGCATTTGTTCATGTTTTATTGTTGATCCTTCATCAATTCCCACATATTTATTTACTCCCTCTTGCCCACATTTTTTATAGCACATTCTTGTCCCAAACTGTTTTCCTGGTGCTGCAGTTTTCCTGATTTAAAGGTTGCTTTGGATGCCTTGACATAGTGGTCCAGTTGGTGATATGGAAGAATCACACTATAGTGGCTCCCATATCAAAGAGTCTTGACATGATTCTCCGAACTCTTAAAGACTGGAAATCTCTAGTTTCTTCCCCATAGGTTGACACCATGATGGTACTGGCCATATTTAAAATGGTTGACACACCATAGTGCTCAGCTTTCTATCCACTCCAACAAGGAGTTGTAGCCTTGAGAAGTAAGTTTACTGTCACTTCAATTTCACCTTGAATGCAGTAAACTATATGAGATGCATGTTCAGGTCCAGAGAAACTTGTCAAAAGAAGTGTCCAAGACTCTGGAATACTTGCCAGATAGAGAGGTAAAATAAATAACATTATCTCAGCTGTCAGCCTCATCCAGTATATCCATTCTAGCCATGTGTCTTGCCTGCAGTGCAGCAGATGGCTCAGCTAGGGCAGAAGGCACTGGCACAGCTGTGACACAACAGGCCTCACTGCTCCTAAACAGATCTGCTAAGTTTAGAAAGACCAGTTTCATGAAGGCCTCGATTGATAGAAACCCGCTACACACAAACATGCAGTAAAAGCTGAACTGGAAAAAAAACAGACCTGGAGGGCAAGACCATTACATCTGATGGAGTCAGGAAAAGAACAAAAAGCATGAATATTCCATGATCACTGCAGATCACACCACATTTATTTAGAACAAGTACATTAATTAATCACGGAGCATTCATGCTTTTTGTTCTGTTCCTGGTCCGTATTCCTTTAGATTACTTTGTTGACCCGATAGAGTCAAATTTCAAACCCTGCAATGCACATTTTCTGTGATTCAGTGGATTCCATTGTCAGATGTGGTTCAGGCGTGGCCAATAGGTTGAAGACATTAAAGGTTTTAGAAGAGGTCAAGGGGTAGTGGCACTTTTCTAAAAGACAACCAACCCAAAAGTGGGCAAGCTCAACAGAACTGTCAGTGATATCAAGGCTACCATGGTCCCCTAGAAGGGAGTCTTCAGTCTGCTTTCCAATAACTTTCCCAGCTGCTGCACTCTGGAGGCATTCAAGGATTGCCTGTCCATCCCACCACTTGCTTTTTTGGGTGGTCATCATTCAATACAAGTGGGTGTGGACAGTTGTATCCATGAGTTATTCGATTTCCTTCCTTTCTCTTCCCAAAACATAGTCCCTCCCCTTTACAAACATCTCATACCATCATAAGGCTGTGGCAAGAAATAAGGAAAAAGAGATCTCATGAGACTGACAAATGCTAGGCTTTTACTCTAGGTTCTTTTTGGTTCCCTTGAAAGTGAATGATCTCAGCGCCATTCTCATTGTGTATGGTGTAAGTGAGTTTGTTTCAGAAGATCCATTTCACATGGTTAAAGTGCAATCCATCACTCCATGTCTTCAAGAAGGATAGATTGGATATGTTTTTTTGGACATCCAAGGTGCCTACCTTGACATCAAAATAACAAGGGAATCAGGGAGATTTCTCCACTTCCACACAGCACTCAGCCATCATCAGATTTCATCCCCTTCATCTGATATTACCTCATCCACCATGGTGTTTACCAAGTTCATGTTGGTGGTTGCAGCACATCTTAGACTGCATGAGACCAGTTTATTTCCATATCCGGGCGATTGTCTCCTGCTTGGCTCCCCAAACTGACAGTCTCAAAGCCTTAGGGGACTACCTCCTAGTACTGTTTCAGTCTTTAGAGATAACAGTGAACATTGCAAAATTTCAGCTGAGGTCCATGCAGTCCCTTATATTCATTAGGTGCATGATGGACAGCCTGTTTTACCTTGCCTTTCTCCCACAATGCAGAATAAAGTCAGTAAAGGCAATGGACTTGTAAATTCTACAACATCACACTGTGACTGCAGTGCTGGGTCTCAAGGTGTTTTGTCTAATGGCAGCCTTTATTTACATGATCCCCAATGCCCAGTTTCATGTGAATATTATGGTGAACATTCAGTGTACAGCTGATTCAGTTGTTGGAACCCCTAAACATCCCTGTCAAAAAATCCAGGAAGTACAGGGCTTACCTCATGTGGTGGATACACAAGTCCAGCCCCCTACTCCCAACTTTAATGGTCACCATAGATGCCTCTGCTTTAGGGTGGGAGAGCACACACAGATGCAGATCCTCCATGTGCCATGGACTAATTTACCTTGTCAGGTGGCATTTAGGTACCATATAGTTAATACAGAGTTCAGAAAATTGTACTGCTTGGGCAGCATATGCTGGCATATCTCTTTGTTAATAGATCTGACTACACCTCACAGATTTTGCTGAAGTTTTCAAAGCATCCTTTTTTAATGCACTCTTTGTTGCATCCACTCTTTATGGACCAAAGCTTAAGGAGAAGCTGGAGGATGTGGAGAAGGGTGGCAAGAAAATCTCAGCTCTTGGAGTGGCCTTTCTCAAGGATGCAAAAGAGATTGTCAGTTATGGAACTGGTGGGCCAGCAGCTATGAAACCTAAGATCTAGAAGGAATGAACCAGCATGGCAGTGGAAGCTTCCTGAATAAGCACTGACCCAAAGGCAACAACAGCCATCGATCCTAGGCAATAGAGTTCCTCTTCAGAGAGCACAGCAGTCTTTAACTCATGAGGACTTTCCTGATTATTTTACTCTGGAGGCAGTTGAGAGCCATCAGTCCCTTCAGTTACATACATGACTGGCCATCACACATGACAAGTGGATTCAGATGGTAATATCCAGAGGCCTCACAACTTCCTTGCACACTAATTCCCCTGTCTCACTCTGTCCTGTTGCCAGATACTCCATTAGCAGAGTGCATCAGGAAGGTCTTAAACCTCATCAGCAAAAGAGCAATCCAAGAGGTACCACCCAGTCAGAAAGGCCAGATCTTTTTCAGTTCCAAAAAAGACAAAGGATGTCAGGTGGATACTCAACTTGTGCAGGCAAAATTAATTTATTCTAAATAGTCTTTACAGATTGTCCCAGTGCCGTTGTTCTTTCTTGTCTACAAGAAAGAGAATGGGTGTACTCTTTGAACCTCAAAGACTCCTGCATATACATTGAGATTATAAATGAGTTCTGGAGGTTTCAGTGCTTCTGCATAAGAATCAGTCATTAACACTTCAGTATGTTTCTATTTGTTCTCACCTCCAGGATGTTTATCAAATACTTGTCTGTAGTTGCAGTGAAGCAGAGCCTTCAGGAGTGACGTGTTTCCATATGTGGGTGAGTGGATCCTAACTGCATCAGCTCTAAACTGAATGGTATAGATTTGTTGACAGTTTATAGGCTTACAGTCCAGGAAACCATTAAGTAGTCTAGCCGAAATAACCAGTTACCCTAAGCACTGTCTGGTTAACTGACTTATTCAAGATCATACAGTAAGCAAATGATGGCTGAGAGAATAAAACCCTATACCACAGGAAGTACAGTTTACGACATTAACTTGTTGCACCAGCTGCAAGAAATGAGCTTTCTTCAGTCCTTAGGAATAATGGTGAACACTGCAAAGTCCCAGATAGAGTCTTCACAGATACTAGTCATCATTGGATATACCTTAGATGGGCAAAATAACTAGTGAAAAATAGGTCCTTATGACAAGTATCAAAGCTTCATTATCTCTTGCTATATTTCCTGTGAATTACATCTCTTCCACAGCCTCAAGGAAATCTTCACGTTAGCTCTGACTGAAATGTTCTGTTGATTCTGCTTTGGAGCTGTAATCTGATGAAGTTCAGAACTGTGGACAAAAATGCTTATTAAATGAACCAGAAGAGAGACATGTTCCAGTATGACTTAGGTTTAGTTTTTGGGTATTTACTGCCATTTGGGGCAACAGAACTGGCTGCACAAAGCTAACTTGTTAATATGAGTCAATGCTAGGTAAACATAGGCAGTGAATCAGTTTATATTAGGGAATTATGTGATGTGCATCTCTAGAAATAACTCTAAATACTCCTTAATTGTAGTAACTCACTTATGAAATGATGGTAGTTTATTCTCCAAAATACAGAATATGGACAAAGTCATTTAAGGAATTAAAAAATAATGCACTAGCAGCTTCTGAATGTCATAAAACTACCAAATGCTGTTTTTTTAAAAACTGCTGTAATTTGCAGTTTTGCTATTAGGTCTTAAATGTTTTTATCTCTTATATAAGGTGCACATTGAATAGTTTGCAACACAGTTATGATATCAGATGATTGATTTTGATTAATGTTTCTGAGAACCGTTTATTACCAGTTTATCGACTCCTTTTCATGTCTACAAGAAAGGGAATCAGTATGTTGCCGGTCAAAGGCTTTCACAGCCTAAATAATTCAGGTTTGTATTAGAAGAAGTCTAGCAAATGATGCTTCAGTTTTGTACAGTATAAAAATTGAATCCATCCATCCACAACCCCTTTTCCCCTTATTTGTACATGGGGTTGGGATTCAACAGTGACAGTCATCTAGAGCCAAGGTTTACACTGCCAGGTGGCTATTAGTGATAAAATGAGTAACAGAGTTACAACCATAATTAAACATACAAGTCGTTTGTGCTTGATCTAACTGCTTTTGACAGGGATTGAAACTAAAGAACTCCATCTCATGTAGGAATGCTTCAACACTTAATCACCTGCTAGTTAAAACAGTCGGTCACATGGTTTGCATGTTCTGAAGGCCTTATATTAGCAACCTTCTCAGAATGCTGAAGTTCACAGCAATCAGCTTCAGTCCCTTCAATTTTGCTGTTGTAATTTGGTAGTGTTTATATTGTACATGTATGTGCTAAATGATTATTCATACTATTTCCAAGGATTAATTCAGCCATGACGTATTGCCAGCTGAAGGCAGTAAGTGATTCGGTGTTTAGAATGAATAGTTTTGTACAGGGACACCATAGAGGAAAGTGAAGACAGGTTTTATTTGTGATTGCTAAGACAACAGAGTAACATCCCACACGTGGGCCAAGGTAAGAACACCATTACTGATGATAGAAAACTGAAGCATTGCCTGTATCATCATGAAGCATCACCAACTACATGCATTAAGCACATAGATTTGTTCTACTTTAAAAATGAGGCTAACCAGAAGTAATGAAAGAAAAAAAATTGCACTGTGTAATACAACATGGCAAGAAATATTAAAAGTCTTTTAATACAGACAGCCAGCTATATAAACGTAAACTTGTTGTCTTCCCAAAGATGGCTACCTTCTAACTGCCAAACAACAGTAAGATCTGGTAGTTGGTGCAGATGAGCTTGGTACAGGATCTGATTCTCTCAATTTTCATTTTCCTTCTGTTTTACCTTGAGCAAGTCACATAACCAGATAGCGCTGTAGGACAATTGGGAATTTTTGCTAAGCTGATTAATGGTCTCCTGGACTGCATCTCTAGTAACTACCTATGAACCTGTGGTATGAAGAGGTCCATCTTTGCCAACAGCAGGACTAAGGCTAGCAGACATTAGGCAGCTTTGCATCTGAAACTTTCCAGGGCTACTTACCTCTCCATTTTTATCCTTAATGCTCTCTGCAGAATAACTTCTTGTCCAGATCTTTTTGGCTGAGCATCAAACTAGCATTAGCAAAATGTCCTCGGGCTACTGTGATTAAAGTTTGGTTACCCTGTGAGGAAAATTTAACAGTTTACTCTTAAAATTTGTCAAGTTTCACTAATTTCCTTCATTCCTCAAACCCGGTCAGCTTTTAATCAACTTTTAAATAAGGCCATTCTTTTTTGTGTGTGTGTGTGTGTGTGTGTGTGTGTGTGTGTGTGTGTGTGTGTGTGTGTGTGTGTGTGTGTGAGTGTGAGTGTGATGCTTTTTCAATAGTTTAACATTTCTTTACTGCCCTTTCATAGGGCACAAAGTTATAATTTCATCACCCTTACATTTGTACATTCTGATTGCTCTACTACTGTTTAATTTCTTTTTGTTTGAAAGATTTTTTTTTACTTGAAGATGCAGGTGTGTGTTTTGGATGTTGGCAGCAGCTTATTCATAATGGAGAATAAGGCATTTAATAGGTACAAATGTAGACTGCTCTGCTATTGCTTAATTTCTTTTTGTTTGAAGTGTCTTTTTGTTTGAAAGTTACAGATGTTTGATTTTGGTTGTGTTTGTTAATTAGAGAAAACAATGCATTTAATAGATGCAAATGTAGATGAAATTCCAACCAAAGATATGTATATTTTGTTTTAATTGCTTAAGTAAAGATCTCTTCACTGCTGCTTGTGGTATCTGTAAATTGTTTACACCTACATCTGTTATAGACAGACAAAATGAAATTATGAAATTGTTAAAAAAGACAGAGCACTGCATCCATTCCTCATGAAATGCTGGTCTCGAGCATCACTTTGGGGTTGGCTCCATCTACCTCTACAGCCAACACTGAATGCCACATATTGATTTTTACTTAGGAATCTCTTCTTTGTCTGTTTTTTATGAGAGTTCTGCAGTGTATCCTAAAAGCCTGGTGGTCCCAGTTAGCTGATCCCATGATGCAACATATCAAGATTTCTAGGACCTGCAAGTTGCATTTGAAGTGGTGGCTTTTCACTCCAAGTCTAACACTGGCCAGTCACTTCCAAGTTCCCACTTCTATGATTTCTGTCACCATGGATGCTTGTGCTGTAGAGTGTATGAGAGTGATGGAGGACAGACAGTCCAAGGTGTATGGCCTCAGACAGAGACTAGTCTGCATGTTCTAAAGATGAGGGCAGACCTTTTCACATGTCAGGTTTTTCAGGACTCCCTGCCCTGAGGTGCTATAGCCATCCATACTGACAACATGGCAGTAATCTGGTATTTAAACAAGCAGAGGTGAGCTCACTGCTTCACCTGCCAAAAAGAGATAAGGATATGGGAAAGGGCTATGTCAACAGGACACTTTCTAAATGCTAGTGACATTTCTTGGGAGATCTGTAAGGGGCTTCTTACTGATGCCTCATGAGTGACTCCTCAGCCCATCAGTAGCTGGGAAGCTCTTCTTTCATTGGAGGAAGCCTTACTGTGACATTTCTGTATCCCTAACAAACCCCAAGTGCAAGAACTTCTTTTCCACTCATACCTCCTCCATTGAAGTGTCCATTACAGGTCCCCCTCATACCTCCTCCATTGCAATGTCTGTTACAGGTCTGCGAATCTTCAGGTACAGCACACCATCACCACAGCAGAAAGGATCTATTCAGAACAAGTCAAAGTAAGTGTATAACTCTAGGCAAAAAGAAGGTGCATGCCATGAGTCAGCAAACAGAAGCTGTATTAAGGAAAAAGAAATAGGCATGCAGAAATCATGATTAGCTTGGTGGAAGAGCTATGACCTGTAGTGTGTAGATGTGTCTGCATTTGCTAAACAAGACACGAACTTTCGGAGAAAATGAGATGTTAAGTTGTCAAACTCGCCTTCATTCTTGCTGGATGGGTTCGGAGCCGATCTTTGGCTCCGACTCGGCACTTGCTAAGCTCGAGAGCTAATTTTACCAGCTCGAGGCAACCCTATATCCCATGATGCAAGGCATGACTTCCCAGATCTCGTTTGCCGCTTCGCGAAGAGGTCTCCTTTTACCAGCTCAGGTAGAGTTTTAGTATTTTTGTACTAAAGTCAGTCAGAAAATTTCCATTTTCCTTATTTCTCTTTCTTTAACAGTGTTAGCTAGTACCTATCTGTCTTGCCCTATATTCCCTTTCTCCTTTGTATAGGGGTAGTTTTTTTCCTCCCTTCAGGCCTTAAGCCTCCCTTCCATTATTTTTCTGTCAGGAAGTGTGGGTGTGTTAATCAGTTTTCCCCCTTTTTTATTAGCTAACTGTGTGACTGGATTGTGTGTGTGTGTTTTTTGCATACCATGTCCAAAGAAGTAAAGGTCTCAGGCTTCAAGAAGTGTGACTCGTGCTGTCAGCAAATGTCTCTGACAGACGGTCACACTTCTTGTGTGTACTGCCTTGGGCCTCTACACCTGCAGGACTCCTGTGCTATTTGTCACTCCTTCAGCCAGAGAGTCCTGCAGGAACGTAGGAACAAATTAATCCTACGTGGCTTGTTGAAGCCAGAGGGCTCCCCGACCAAGACTGGGTCGGGAAAGCCCTCTAAGCCACCTAAAGCCCAGGCTGTGGCTCCTAAGCCTTCGGCGGTGGCTCCGACTCCTTCGGAGTCGAGATCGGCTCCGGCTGGAGCCGATCTTTCTATCTCTGAGGTGATGGTATCAGTGCCGGCTGGCTCCGATACACTTGCACCGATGTCGATGTCGGCTCCAGCCGGAGCCGACGTATCTTTGACCAGGACTGGTGCCGATAAGTTGTCGGCTCCAGCTGGAACCGAAGGGTCTTCGGCTCCGATGGCTCCTTCCAAGAAGAGATCTCAGTCCCCTTCCCTGGAGTCGATTCGCTCGGCTCCGAGATCTCCTCTGCTTTTGGAGCGGAGCCATCGGAGCCGATCTTCAAGGTCTTCCAGGCTGTCAGACCATGACTTGGAGAGGATGGTAAGTAGACTGCTGAAGTCACAGGCACTGGCCCAGATGCTCCATAGCCTGTCTCAGCAGACGACCGCTATCCCTCATCCCCCTGAAATTCCTCCTCCGACTCTCCTTCAGAGTTCGGAGCCGGAGCTTCTCGGAACGTTGACCGTGGGTGTGCCGGAGCCGATACCTCTCCTGTCGGCTCTGTCATCTTCGACTCCGATTTCCCCCATGAGACCTTCCTTGGAGGGATCCGGTCATCGGGTCTCCCTTGTCGGCTCCGAGGGGGCGAGTGGCATCGGACCCTTGTCCGACCCCGCTCTCCCTCTTGGAGCTTAGGCATTGGTGAGCTCGGCACCATCATCAGCCTCGGAGCCTTCTCTTTCGGCGGGACCGGGGATTCCTCTTTCTTCGGAGCGGGAGTCTTCTGGTCTCCCTGGAAGGGGAGCCTTTGAGGTGATGAGGAGTGTTCTAGCCCCGGAGCTGAGTCAACGGTCAATTCCATTAGCTCCTCCCCCTTCGGTGCCTGTCGATTTCTCTTCCCATTCTCTTGCTCCTGGACCCAGAGATCCATCGCCCCAGGTTTCCCCATTGGGAAGAACTTCCTCTTCCGAGGTTTCTCCTGATCCTTTGGGAGAACCCCCGCGTAAGAGGACGTGCAAGAGGAAGCACACAGACTCCCCTGGGTCTACGACATCAGATACCAACTTAGATGAGTCGGAGGGTTCCCCACGGTCCCCCTCTGAGGATGTCTCCTTTTCAGACATCCTGGAACTCCTTAAGCAGAGGGGGAACTGGCCTTCCATTAACCCCTCCAAGGATGAGTCGGTATACCTGGAGGCTTTTGGATCTCGACCCTCCACCTCCTGGGTGTCTCCGCCTTTCGACCCGCTCATGGAAGTGGTGGCTCGAAAGGCGTGGGCGGCCCCGGATTCTGTGGAACCAGTCCCCAGGAGGCCTTCTAAATTCATCACGGCCCCCGCAGACAAACAGTTTCTCACCGAGGGTGTCCCTGTTGATGCCATGGTGGAGGCAGCTGCCACCAAGAAGGAACTTGCCGATCCTTCTGTACCTGTCCATCCTCCTAACAAGGACTCTAGGACCATGGATAGGTACGTTAAGCGGATGTTTTCTTCAGTGACCTTCGCTATGCGCTCGCTGAACTATCTCTGTCACTTTACCCGGCTTCAGAGAGATATTCTCAAGGAACTAGGTGAGGTAGTTCAGGATCTGTCAGCTGCTGGGGCTCAACAGAAGATTGCCTCACAGCTCGGAATCCTAAATTCTATAACTAACTCCTCCATGCGGCTCATTTCTTATGCAGCCGATGGGGCAAGTAGAGCCGCAGGCACAGGAGTGGCACTTAGGCGTCAGTCCTGGATGCGGCTTTGTAATTTCGCAGACCCCTTTAAGGCGTCCTTCACTAATACTCCCTTCGATGGTTCGGCTTTGTTCGGACCTCAGGTGAAGGACACATTGACCAGGTGTGAGCAAGACGGCAAGACTCTTTCTGCTGTAGGAGTCCATTTCTCCACCCCTTCAAGACTCTATCCCAAAGGTCAGAAGGGAGGGAAAATGTGGTTCCGTAAATCTCAGGGAGTCACACCGGACGCACGTGGTCAGTTTACCCCCAGAGGCAGAGGGGGTAATAACAATAGACGCCGCCGTAGGGGCAGAGGGGGTCCGCAGAATCAGGGTAGCAGAGAGCCTCTCTCTGATAAACCCTTGCAGCACCCCTGAGGTGTTGCCCGACTGTCCACCCTTGGAGGCAGTCGGGGGAAGATTGTCGCTGTACCCAACAGCCTGGCGTTCTCTTTCTCAAGACAAATGGGTACAGTCGATCATATCCGAGGGTTACAGTATCCCTTTCATGAGATATCCTGCTCCTCATCAATCCCTCCCGGACGTTTCACCCGGTCTAAGGGAGTTGGCAAAGCTGGTGGTATCAAAGCTCCTAGCAAAAAGAGCCATCCAACTAGTACCAGCAGACCAAGTAGGATCCGAAATCTACTCAAGATTCTTTTTGGTTCCCAAAAAGACGGGATATTGGAGACCAATTTTAGACCTCAGCAAACTAAGTTTGTCAAAAAGGCAAGGTTCCGGATGGTCACGCTTCAGTCCATTCTACCCTTTTTGGGCAAGGACAACTGGATGTGCTCGATAGACATTCAGGATGCGTACTATCACATAAAAATTCACAGGCGCTCCAGAAGGTTTCTCCGCTTTCGGCTGGGGACCAGTCATTTTCAATTCAGAGCCCTGCCCTTTGGTCTCACTACAGCCCACAGAGTGTTTACCAAATGTATGGCAGTGGTCACGGCTCACCTGAGACATCAAGGATTCCAGGTGTTTCCGTATCTAGACGACTGGCTCCTCTCTGCCACCACCAGGCATCAACTTCTCAAGGCCAGAGACTACACTCTTCACACCTGCAACCAGTTGGGGATTTCTATAAACTTCGAAAAATCTTCATTGTCTCCTTGCCAATCTATTACCTTTATAGGCGCAGAATTAGACACTGTCGGGATGTCAGCAAGATTCACAAACCAAAGAATTCTGGACATCCAAAAGTATGTTCGCATCATACTACTCAGCAAAAAGATCAGGGCCAGGTTTGTCCTGAAGGTGCTAGGTCGTATGGCTGCGGCCATCGTACTGCTTCCTTTAGCTCACTTCCACATGCGTCTTCTGCAGTGGATGTTGTTCACCCAGTGGTCCTTCCAGCAGCTTCCCATGCGCCACGAGATCTTCGTGACGCAATCGTGCAAGAGTCACCGAACCTGGTGGATGTCTTCTCCGCATCTCCATCAGGGTCGACTGTTTGTTCCCCCAGTCCCGGTTGCCACAGTCACTTCGGATGCCTCTCTGATCGGGTGGGGGGGGCATTATCAGGGCAGGATGGTCCATGGGACTTGGCAACCCATAGAATACCATCTGCACATAAATGTCCTAGAGATGAGAGCAGTGCTTTTAACGTTGCAAGCCCTCAGCGACTTTCTTCCTTTAGGGACTATTGCAGTTCAGACGGACAACATGTCCGTAGTCTGGTATATCAACAAACAGGGCGGGACCAGGTCCTATCCACTGTGTCGAGAAGCTCTCAGACTTTGGCAATGGGCAATCTCCTCTCATCGGTTTCTGATAGCAACGCATATCCCCGGGAAATCCAACCTCTTAGCGGACAGACTGAGCAGAGCTATTCTCATGCCACACGAGTGGTCTCTCAAACAATCAGTAGTGGACGAGATTTTTCAGAAGTGGGGCGTCCCTTGCTGCGACCTTTTTGCTACACCCCAAAACAGCAAATGCCCAGACTTCTTCTCCCTCTTTCCACTACCAGGCCATCCCCCCAGAGACGCTCTAACCCAGGATTGGCCCCGGGGACTTCTTTATGCCTTTCCTCCATTCCCGCTGATACCTCAAGTGATTCAGAAAGCTACCGTCTTGAGAGCCAAGTTTATTCTCATTGCCCCTTACTGGCCTCGACAAATTTGGTTTCCGTCCCTACATCATCATCTCTTGGTTCAGCCTTGGCATCTGGATCCAATTCCAGATCTTCTGACCCACCATTCGGGTCATCTGCACCAGGCCATTCATTCTCTCAACCTCACTGCTTGGTTGTTCCACTTCCTTCCTTAGCCAGGCTCCCTATGATTTCTAATCCCGTGCGAGATATCATAGTAGCTTCTCTAAAGTCCTCTACCAGAAGGATTTATGCTAGCAAATGGCAGCATTTTTCCTTCTGGGCAAAGTCCAGGGACATAGATCCCTTTACTGCTCCAGTGCAGTCAGTCTTGGGCTTCCTAGCTGAGATTTTTCAATCGGGTTCCTCTTCCTCTACAGTTAAGGTCCAGCTGGCAGCGATCTCAAATTTTCATGTTGGCTTAGCGGATCAAAACATAATGTCTCACAAGCTTTGCAAAGCCTTTCTTAGAGGGATCTTTCTGCTGAAACCCCCAATCAAAGATCCCCCTCCGCAATGGGACCTGAATTTAATGCTGGCATCCTTGATTCTGCCCCCCTTTGAACCGGCTGCTACATGCTCATTAAAATTTCTTTCCTGGAAGACATTTTTTCTGGTCACTGTTACTTCAGCCAGGAGGGTGTCTGAACTTCATGCTCTCTGTGTCTGTCCCCCATACTTGGTTTTCCTCAAAGATAGAGTATCTTTAAGAACTAATCCATCTTTTTTGCCCAAGGTTGCTTCCCAGATGAATATTAACCAATCTATTGAATTGCCAGTTTTTTTCCCTTATTATTCTGACAGAGCGGAAAAGAAACTTCACTGTTTGGATGTCCATCGCCAACTCAGATATTACTTGGACAGAACTAAACAATTCAGAAAATCTGATCAACTGTTTCTTTCTTGTGCAGAAAACAGGAAGGGTCTTCCGGTCTCCAAGGTGACCTTATCCAGATGGCTGTCTTCTACCATTTCTCATGTTTATCTCCTTAGGGGCAAACAACTGCCCTCGAAACCAAACGCACATTCTACCAGACGCTTATCCACTTCTACAGCATTTCAGGATAGGCTACCTATTGACACCATTTGTGCGGCAGCCACTTGGGCCACTCCTCATACCTTTGTCTCATTACAAATTGGACTTGGCCTCCAGAGACAGGGCTAGCTTTGGTTCCACAGTTCTCAAGAGTCTGTTCCATTGAGCCACCCAGGATAGAGGTGCTAGGGACGTGGTCCCATCCAGCAAGAATGAAGGCGAGTTTGACAACTTAACATTAAGAAGTTATGTACCTACCATAACGTTCCATGTTAGTTGTCTTCTCTCGCCTTTTTTCTTGCGTCCCTCCCTCCTTCCCCCTAGCCTGGACAGACCTTGAAGTTGTACTCTTCTCTGGGTACGATCCATTCTTTCTATGGGCTCCAGTAGGAAGTGTCACTTTGCTTTGTTTCTTTCCACATTTAGTTCCTCTTCTTCCTTTCTGGGAAGAAGGTTACTGGCAGGGTTTTCTATAATACCAAATGAGATCTGGTTAGTCACGCCTTGCATCATGGGATATAGGGTTGCCTCGAGCTGGTAAAATTAGCTCTCGAGCTTAGCAAGTGCCGAGTCGGAGCCGAAGATCGGCTCCGAACCCATCCAGCAAGAAAGAAGGCGAGAGAAGACAACTAACATGGAACGTTATGGTAGGTACATAACTTCTTATTTTGTCACATTGCTAACACAGACAATAAACATTTGTTGTATAAACCAAATGACTGAAATATTTTTAAGAACAACTGTGTCTTTTAAAGTTGTGGATATACTGAAAACAGTCAATACATAACATAGGTTAAGAAATCCAAGCTCAGCACCTGTGTCAATATCTGTAGTTATACAACTGACTTTTCTGTGAAATACAGCAAGTGTAGCTGTTTTGTAGTAGGAGCAAGTACTACATTTTAACAGGTGATACCAAATGCAATGTCGAGAAGTTGTTCCTACTTGAAGCTTGTCATTCCATTCCTGTTTCAGAATACGATATAAAAGAGACAGTACATTCAGTCATTTAGAAGTTGACACTGCAGATATGTGCCCTGTGCCCTCTAGATTTTTTAAATTTTTACAAAATGGTATAGTTAAACCTAATGACCGTTTTCCTTGCAATAGTACCTGTTTCTCACAAGTAAAGAACTAAAATATATTACTGTAAATATATGTTGGTATTTGATCTGGGGTACTCTTATAGTGCAGGCTAAACTAGAAAAAAATATATATATCAGGGATCAGATTTATTATTTGTGGTTTTATGGATGTTTGATGACATTTCCACTTTGTAGCAATCACAGAAAATTCCAATAATGAAAACAAAGACTTTGATATGTATTTAAGAAGTTACACATTTTCTTAAAACATGTAAGGAAATGTTTGTCAACATTTTTTTTGTGTATGTCATTCTATGTTGAGAAATCTGTACAAAAAGTGTGATGCATAAAGCAGAACTAGCAGAAGAAAATAAACTGTTGACGTGAGAATGATATTATTTTAACTTAAAAGTATCCTGTAACATGTTTTGAACCTATGGCTTTCCTAATTAAAGCATTATCTGAACTCTAAGGTTTCCTGTAACATATTTTGAAGCTATGCCTTTCCAGATTAAACATCGTGTATAAAAAGTGTGGTGTATAAGGCAAAACTGGCAGGAGAAAATAAACTTTATCATGAGAACGAGATTCTCTGGTTGAAAAAGATATGCTATCAGTGTTTGTTTTAAAGCTGCGTCTTTTCTGAATGAAAATTATTTGCTTGGGATTTTCTGCCTGTTAGGAATTGATAAGTATATCTAAATTCTTCACTTATTTTTTTGTTTCCCTGTATCAGTATAACAACTTGCATATCATTTCAACAAGTTTTAAAAGTACAATTGCATAACTGATCATAAAACTTTTCAGATATTAGTCATATGCCATTGTGTGCAGTATATAATAATTTTCAAGCAGGTATGTAAATTGTTTAAACATATTACTTCCTGTCATTTAATGTTTCAGGAAGTAGTTATTTAAGTTATAGTTTACGCAAAAATGTAAACTAACCATTCCTCCATTAGGGTTGGGGAACCTTTTTCACAAAGATTTGTCAGACTCCGCTGTTGTATTTAGCTGTTTTCTGCGGCATTGATGTTTAGTTGAAAAACATTAATCCTTGTCCATTTGACTGTCAAACTAGTTCAGCTGTTTTTTTTTTTTTTTTTTTTTGTCTGTAAACACTTTATTTAGGAGACTCCGCTAGGTGCTCTGTTTGAAAGCTGAGTTATGATTTTTTCTCTCTCTTCTGTCACCATTTTAATTTTTTGCCTCTTTTCTGTCGTGTTTAAAAAAAAACTTGCTTATTTCTTCCTCAGCTCCTTTGCCATTAATAGGCATGCAGACCTTGTCATTTTTCATGCTTCTTGCTTAATTAAGAACTTAGTTTCCTGTCCTAACTTTTTAAAGTAGATAAGTCATATCTATTTTTCTGACTTCTGATTAGTGTTTTTCTACTGTTACTATTTTGCTTGAAGTTAGATATTGCAGTTTTTGTTAAAAAGGTTTAGAGATAGCTCCCCTGAAAAGGTCTTAAGCAAGCATCGATGTTCCCGCCTTCCATCATCATCTTCCCTTAGGTCTAC
Organism: Protopterus annectens; assembly: GCF_019279795.1. Taxonomy (NCBI): domain Eukaryota; kingdom Metazoa; phylum Chordata; order Ceratodontiformes; family Protopteridae; genus Protopterus; species Protopterus annectens. The sequence continues at coordinate 1,582,592,919 of NC_056729.1, forward strand.
TAGAGCCTTCAGAAACATTTCTAAAATGGACTGAGACAGGCACCATCCTCTGCCCCTATTCATCCTGTACCATTTTTGGTGTGAGAGTCTTCAGCATTCAAGATGTTGTCTCTTGTTTCAGTATCAAGGTCAGGGTCTTCTTCAGTGTTCCCATCCCTAGTGCTGTTAATGTCTACTTTGAAGGGAAACAATATGACATTGACTCTTGGGGTCCCTGAAGTCAACAGTTTCAGGATCGGTTTTTAATGTTAAAGGGAGGATAATTGCTTCGTTGTCTTGGAAATTTGCAGAAGTTTTTATGGCACCAGCTCAGACCTTTAGCATTCTTCTGTCAGGACTTTAGCCGTATCAACATCCTTCTCAGGGACAGAGCAGGCCTGAAGGATTCATACAGCCTCCAACAGGAGCTTAGGGAGAGTCTTCTAGGGGTTCAGACATGCTCCCACTAGATGCTTCCGGAAAACAACTTTTAAAAGGAGGCACATTGACTCTCCCACAAAGTCCCTCACTTCAGGCACTGATTTAGATGAAAGGAAGGGTTCCCCATAGTCCTTTACTGAAGATGTCAAACTTGCTGAAATCCTGGAGGATCTTGACCCTGCAATCCACCCTCTCCAGATGAGGTGTTGCTTGAAGTATTCAGGTTTGCACCCTCTGCCTGCCAGGTGACCCCCCCCCCCCCCACAGACTGTTTTCTTTGAGTTGGTGGTGAGGAGGGCTTGGCAGGAACCCAAATGTATGGAAGTGATACTCTGGGAAAAGGGCAAAATTCTTCATCCACATAAGAACAGTTAGTATTGGAATAAGGGCCTTCTGGTAGACTCCATCATTGCAGCAGCAACCACCAAAAAAAGCTGTCGGAAGGCACAGCAGTTGCACATCCACTAAAAAGAGATTCATGTAATGGACAGAATGGGGAAGTGAGCTTGTGCCACAGTCATGTTTACCTTAAGGGCATTAAATTACATCACACTTGCTTCCAAAGAGACATAGCCAAGCATGCCTTTGACTGTTTGAGAAAGCTGGACACTCCAGGGTCTAGAAAGTAGGTTGAACTGCCTGTGACCACTTTATTGATCATTTCTAATCTCTTCATGAGACAGCTTCACAGTACAGCCAGTGAAGCAGCTAGAGCAGCAACAGCAGGCATGACTATGAAGACATAACCGGTGCCACTCCTTATAAATTTGTAGACAACTTTAAACAGCCTTTGTCAGTCCCCCTATGATGAACTTTCATTGTTTGAACCTATAGTAGAGTGAGCAGGAAGGAAAACTGCTGTCTGCCCGTGGAGTACATTGAGCCCCCCAAACAGCCCTACAGCATGAATCAGAAGGGTCCTAAATCACTCTGGTTAAGGAAGCCCCAGTGTCAATGCTTTGACTATTCTTCTGGCATGGTTAGTTGATGCAGGGGCAGCAACTTTAACAGATGCCAACTATGAGGCAAAGGTAGTCTGCAAAAACAGGGATTCAAAGGTCCTTTTTCAGGAAAACAACTGCAATGCCCCTGAAGGCTTGCCCAGCTGCTCTCCTCTGGAGGCAATTAGAGCCTGTCTTTTCACTAAGGTGAATGGATGGCCATCACACAGGAAAAATAGGTGAGGAGAATAATATCCAGAGGCTATGTAGTGCCCTCTCCCCCACAATAACTGTTTTTGCCACTCCCCAATGATGCAACCCACCAGTGCAGAGCAGCAAGAAGAGAGCTTGACTCTCCACTAGATAAAATAGCCATTCAAGAGTCCAGGTTCTATTCCAGATTGTTTTTAGTACCAAAGAAAAACAAGGATCTCAGACTGATGCTAGACTTCAGAGGCCTAAATTAGCACATTACAAAGACCCAATTCAGGATGGTTACAATGCAAGCAATTTTGCCTTGCCTACAGACTACTGACTTGGATGTGCTCCACAGACCTCCAGGATGCCTGTCTCCACATCAGCATAGCCATGGACTCCAAGAGGTTCCTGTGCTTCTGACAGAGAGACAATCACTACCAGTTCTAAGCCCTGCCCTTTGGTCTCACCACAGCCCCCTAGGTGTTCAGCAAGTACATGGCAGTAGTAACTTCCCATCTGCAGCTCAGAGAGATTCTCATAACTAGAAGACTGGTATTCACGTGCTACATCCATGGAATCACTGACCACTGCCAGAAATTACCTATTTCAGCTCTTTCTATCTTTAGGTATCCTGTAAATGTAGAAAAGTCACAGCTTCAGCCTTTTCAGACATTGGTTTTCATAATCTACCATGTGGTCACATCTTCTTGCATTCTGAAGCTACCAAACAACAGGCGTCAGTCACTAAGAGGTTCCATTTCCATTCTACTAGGCCAGCACTCTTCCCCAGCTGTTCTAATCCCCAAAGTTCTTAAATTGATGTCTTTATCTATTTTTCTACTTCCACATGCTCAACTTTACATGTGAGTACTACAGTGGCACCTAAGCATACAGTGGTCCTTATTATCCAATGCTTGGAACATTCCAGTTTATGTGACTCAAGTCTGCAGGCAGCACCCGACCTGGTGACTGGAATCCTCTATGGTCTCCTTGGAATGATCATTCATCCTCCCTACACCAATGGCATCAGTCACTAAAGATGCCTCTTCTCTGTGGTGGTGGGGGAATTGTGAAGTGAGAGTGGTCCAGGGAACCTGGATAGACTTAGAGGCCAATCTGCATATCACCGTCTTGGAGATAACATCATTTATTTTAATGCTGCTGCAACTTCCAGAGTGCCTTCCTTCAAGGGTGATTGCTATTCTGTCAGACAGTATGCCAGTATTATGGTATATGTACAAAACCTTACTTACTTTAAGAATTCCTGGCTGCACTTTTATGATCTTCACACTGCTTTGTGATAGCAATGCACATTCCATGAAGAGCCAACTTTCTAATGGACAGGCTTGGCATATATAGATAATCCATTAACAGTGGTCTCTCAGTCCTACAGTAGAACAGTTGATCTTCCACTGCTTGGTCCAAACATGCTGAAGTGTCTTTGTGTCCCCATCCAGTATGCAGCAATCTGACCCTTCCACAATGGTAGTCACCAAGTGATGTCCTAGCCTGTCAGTGGTCTCTCTGACTTCAATATGCCTTTCCTTCCCTTCTCGGATCACCACATTTTTATAGAAAGCCTTCTGCATGCAAAGCTACTGTGATCCTCATTGCACCATTCTGTCCTAGATAAATTTGGTTCTTCTTGCTGAGGTTGCATCTCATGAAGCAGCTGTGGCTTTTCTGTCTGCTACCAGATCTATTTCTCAGTCCATTTCGCATGCCTCACTCAGAGATATCCATGCCCTCAAACTAACTGCATTCGTTTTTTCAATTCCATTAATGGCAGCTGATCCTGTCATTCCTCAAAAAATGTTTCAGATGTTGTCAGCCTCTTAGAAAGAATTCACTTGCAAAATTTATGAAAACAAATGGAAGTGTTTCTCCATTGGACATCCAGTAAAGAACTTGATTCCTTCTCTGCTCCAATGCCAACAGTCTTTTGTTACCTCTGGATTCCCATGTTCCTCAATTGAAGAATATAAGCTGTGCAAGGCCTTCTAAAAAAGGATTTTCCTACTACACCCTTTTGTCCAAAGTCCTATACTACCTTGGGGCCTCAGTTTTTGTGCTTGCAACCTTAACATTCACCCTTTCAAGCCAGCTTCCTCTGCCAAATTAAAATATCTTTCACGGAAAACAATGGCTGACAGCTCAGCAAGTAGGATTTCAGAGTCGTATGCTCTCTTTTTGATACTTTCCTAGCTGATGTTCTACAAAGATAATCTCTGTGTGAGAACTACTTGTAATTTGATTCTAAAATTGGCCGCTAAGTCCAACCTAAACCGACTCTTTCACCTACTAGTTTTCTTTGCAAATTACTCCAGTGAGAGAGAAAATCCCCTTCATGCCGTGGATGTCCACAGACAACTGCATTTCTATCTTCACCAAACAAATAATAAAAAGATTCCCAAGTTTTTATTGTGGTTGCTCCCTTCAGATTATGTTGCAAAGTGTCTAAAATAACTCTGTTGCAATGGCTCTGAGACTGTATTTCCTTCGCATACACTTCAAGGGACAAACCCTTACCAGTGAAACCTAAAATGAACTTATCCAGGTTAGTGTTAGTTTCCACAGCCGCCTTCAGAAATTCTTCAGGGTATGAGAGTTGTATGACATCAGCTTGGTCTAGCTTGTATACCTTTTCCAGACAGTACAAACTGGCTATAATATGCAGATCTAGACCCTCTTATTTAACGACTACCTAAAGAGCATCCTGTCTTGATTCCACCTCAGAAATTAGGTAGCTTGGGATTTTGACCCATCCATCATATTGAAAAGACAGATTGAAATAGGATATAGACGTTACGTACTTATCATAACGCTACATCCTGTTCATCTCTAGCCCAGCTGATTCAGCAACCCACCCACCTTTCTTGTACCAAATTGCCACCGCTATTTGGAGGGACCTGGTAGATTTACTTGTAGCACATCCTTCCTCCACACTTTTTATATGCTGCATCTGTGTTCCATTCCAAATATGCAGCAAACTCTATCTGATGTGGGGTTAGGGGCAGATGCAATGTCAGAGTCAGAAGAGAAACTGGTTCAATCAGCATCCTGGGCTGGTACTATGAACCAAAGCAAAAAAAAAAAACAAAAGCACTTCACTGCAATAAGCCAATCTATATATTGTAAGCGATTGGCTTATTATATCTACGCCACTCCCACACCTATTCAGCCATTCCATTGACATACCTTCCATTGGCACATGAGGTGGCCATACACATGACACACTCCCCCTCCATCCTTTCCCAGCCATTCAGGTCCTGTTTCTCTGCCCTGCCCCCAACCCACTCTCAACTAATTTCTTTTAAACTGTAGCAAACAGTTGTTACAGTTTGTACCCTGCTTGCACAGAGTGATATGGCGCTCATGTTTAATTACAAAAAAAAAAAAATTC